>NC_045131.1:6711896-7016982 GCF_007655135.1 Punica granatum
ATTCCCAAACAGCGAAAACTCTACTTATTTGTACATAACTTGCACCGGTCCGTCAAAAATTCCCTTACCCCTACCAAATTCCAGCTTTGTAGCTTTCTGCTGAATGTTTCCTATTCGACTTGCTTTTCCTTGATTCCTGATCAAGAAACAAAGGGGTTTTCCCTTATGAAGAGAAGTTTGCTCGAACCCTGTGCATCCGAACAACCTTGTCGACAAAGAAAGGCACACACTCATGCCCATTGCTTTGGAGTTTTTAGGATGCTCAAACATTGCATGACAACTTATGTGTCATTCACATGAGACAACATCATACACGAGGATCGGATTTCTATTCAGAACCTGGGGAAACCATGACGGAGACCTACAAGCTCTTCCTGCATGTTTCCATGTTCATCGTGAAGATGTTTTCCGGTTTCGCTCGGAAGTGGATGCAAGTTCTGAAGGCGACGGTGAGCTAACATCAGGATACATTTATGGTGTAGAAATTAGAATCGTATATGATCCAATCGGCCAGCAGCTTCCTGACTGCTGGTAGCATGAACCGCATTAAGTAAAGTGCCGTATGTCTGGGACAACACGTATTTTATCTCTCTCCGTTTTCCGATTTAAGTTTCATCCATATAATGCAACTCCGCCAATTTTCACCATGGTTTATACTTGCGCGGAAATGGAAAGCTCGAACTGTACTTCCATGTGGCCAAAGAGGTACCCCTACTCGATTCCTATGATCCTTCCTGAACGCCAGTAAATTTGGCCACAGAACCAGGAATGTGGGAATCTATTCACATTCCCAGATATGTGGCCAAAGAGATGAAGCAACTCAGCGCAATCTCAACTGTGGACTACATGGGCGGCGCGCGTATAGAGAAATGATTCTTCGTCGGAAAGTGGCGCAACGAGAAGCTGCTGCTCCTCCTCCTGCATTACTAATATTGCCCTCGAAGATGTCCGAGCTCACTGGAGTGGCATCGTGACCTGTGAGGGAGTCGACGTATTTCGGTTCTTGGAATCATCGGGTTTACAACTCAACATTCATTTTAATCTGCACATAACTTGCAACTGATTTTCAAGGAGAACATTATTAAATTTCAGCTCAAACTGTCTCTCTTAGAAAAACTATTTGTTCCTTTTTCTTTTTTTTTGTGGGTGGGTTTCTGTCGGGTTCATTTGTCCGACTCCGACCGACACAAGTCAACTCGGGTGACGAGTCAACTCCAATTTCAGCCGGAGAAACTTCGACAGGTAGAAATTGTCGTCGTCTGACGATGTTCTCTTCTCTGTTCTGCTGGGAGCAGTAAGCCGTGAGACGAACCAGAGAGAGATGGTTGCCCGGAGGTTTCAGGTCCGCCACGATGGTGCCGATTACGACCTTGAGTACGACACCGATAACGGCCTCGAAGTCTCTCTCTCTCTCTCTCTCTCGCTCGCCGCGGAACTCAATTTCGGGAATCCAATTCTTATTCATAATTCATCTTTGGCTGACAAATTCTTTCATTTTTTGCAGGTCTTCAGATTCCAGCTCTTCTCGCTCACCTCAATTCCTCCCGACGAGCAGAAGGTACCCTCGATTTCTGTATTTTTCTAAGTGTGAATTTTCTGTGATTATGTTCGCGTTAGTTGATTTTGAATGATTCGATTAGATCCTTGGAGCTGAGAATGATCAAGTCGTCTCCGAAGATTCCGATCTCCTCACCATGTGCGACAAGCTCCAGCTGGTGTCAATCGACGAAGAAGCAGAAGAGAAGTCCAAAGAGCGGAAAGAAGCGACACCCGCCGATCAAGGGACTACCAGCAGTGATGCTGAGTGGTTGAAATCCGATGAGGAATTGGCCCGAATGCTGCAAGTAATTCTTTTCCATTCATTGCATAATTGCCGTCAATATCAATATCACTGTTTGTTGAGCTATTCCCGGTATGTGTTTAGGCAGAGGAGGAAGCTTTGTTGATGCAGCAGTATGCTGTAGGGGGAAATACAGGGCAAATGGAGGAGAGGTTAAGACCTTATATCGGCCAAGTTCAAATGGTAATGGCTACTTGTATTTTATGGATCATTGTAACTCTGCATCTGAACTAACTGACAGCTTCCGACCGTTATGAGAAACAGCTCAATCATGTGTGTTCTTTCTCTCTTCGGAATTCTGATTAATTAGCTAAAAATGAAATTAACAGGTTTTGGACTTCCTTTTCCATTACAAGAAAGGGATAGATAGGCGTGAAGATATGAATATGAGATGTTTCATTTCACTTTGAAACATGGATATGACATTTCACTCTTTTTGAGTATTCTCGGTTTTGTGGGCCTTTGGGAGCAGCATGGTATCAGCTAACTTACTGAAGTTATTTTCTGTACAGTATGAGGATCCTAAGCGTCAGGAAGCAGCTCGAAGGACAGTACCTTTGGAAGAGCTTGAGGAGAAGGCCTTGGTATCTCTGGCCAAGGTAAGAGTTCCCATATAACATGAATTGTGCTTTAAATTATTGTGCTTTTTGCAATTGAGATATCTCGGAATTTGAATGAAATTCTTTAGGAGGGGAAGTTCAAACCATCGAAAGCGGAACAGGACCAGGCTTTCTTGCTGCAGCTTCTTTACTGGTTCAAACAGTCCTTCAGGTGCTTTCATCACTCAATTGCACTTCGCTTGAATGAATTTCTTAGACCTTTGTGAGCATCCAGTAGAAGTCTGTCTACTGTTGTTACAGTTTGGTTTGATATATTAGGATATATCTGTTTAGAGAGTTGTGCTTTATGTACATAATGATTTCCAGTTTTTCACTGATGTAGATGGGTTAATGCTCCTTCCTGTGAAAGCTGTGGGAGTGAAACAATAAGTCAAGGCATGGGCTCTCCAGTCCCTTCAGAGCTTCTATATGGTGCTTCTCGAGTTGAGCTATATAGGTATGAGAATATAATTTTTGCTGTCACGCACTTCATTTCATCGTCTGTTTTCTTCATTTATTTAAGAAAAGGAAAATCCTTGCAATTATCAATAATAATCATGCTGATAGTTATGCTTTATTTACGGGCCCATAACTCATGTGTTTTTCAATTTCAGATGTAGATATTGCTTAAGAACGACTCGTTTTCCAAGATACAATGATCCACTGAAGGTATATCCCCGCGTTTTCTGCTAATTGGTCATATTTTACTTAGTCATAGATTTATCTGACACATTTGCTGAATGTATGTTGCTTGGGCCAGCTTCTGGAAACTAGAAGGGGCCGCTGTGGGGAGTGGGCTAACTGCTTTACACTGTATTGCAGAGCTTTTGGTTATGACTCCCGTCTGGTTAGTTCTTTTCGGCCTTATGGAACCTGACCTAGAGCCTTTCATCATATATTGCTCGAGTAATTTGAGGCCTCAAACAAGTTAGATGTTCATTTTCTCAACCTTAGTCATTCCCAGGTTTTGGATTTTACTGATCACGTTTGGACTGAGTGCTTCTCAGAATATTTGGGAAGGTAAGCATCATTCTCGATGAGCTTTTGTCACGCTGATGTTACTATTCTTGTCTTATAACCAGTTCCTCATATGCATGATTTAGATGGATGCATCTTGATTCTTGTGAAGCAGTGTATGACAAACCTCTGTTATATGAAAAAGGGTAATCACCATTGCGACTGACCCTGCTAATTTAACAGTTTGGTTTTTCCTTCTATCTGCTTGATAACTGTAGAAAATACTTTTTGCTTCATTCTTTTGTTTTTGGCTTTCTTTCATCAGCTGGAACAAAAAACTGAATTATGCATTTGGCATTGCGAGAGATGGGGTATATGATGTTACTAAGCGTTACACAAGGAAGTGGCACGAGGTAACGTGGTTTATGTCCTCTGAAATAGGATTTTTATTGCAAGTGCCGGGTACATATTTCCATCCTGAAACCTTTTGCAGGTTTTGACTCGAAGAAACCTAATCACAGAATCTGCTCTCCCTGGTCTTCTCAATAAGTTGACTGGAGAATGTCGGAGAAGTTTCCCTTCTCAAGCACTCTCCTCACTAGTAGATCGTGAGAGAAGAGAAGCAGAATCACTCGAAAGAGATTTACATTCCTCAGATGATCCCTCGGTTTCATTGCCTGGAAGGCAAAGTGGAGACAAGCAATGGCGGATGTCGAGAGCAGAAATTGGTCCTGAAGACAATAATAGCTCTGTGACCTGTTCTTCTTGCCCAGTTCGTACTTGCATGGACGAGCATGTGACGAGGATTTACAATTCACTCTCTCCTCTCCTCTCTCACTTTGCTGAAAATCCTGTTTCTCAACTTACGGCTGTTGAAGTACTGATCACTTTTAAGGAACTGTTAATGAAGATGAGGAGTTTGCCTTTCAAAACGAGAAGAGTGCCCCTTGATTCCTTACCAATCAGCAAGGCATCGTTTGTGAACGAGCTGCTTCCTTCTTTTGATGAGTTACTTAATGCGCTCTCCCTGAAATTAGACAATTCTGATGGGAAGATTGAGATCTGTTTGGCTGGTGATCCTGTAAGAACCGCATTGGTGCTGCCTGTTGTGTTGGATGCGTTGGACGATGCAATCACTAATCTAAAAAATTGCAAAAATCTTACCAAGGATATTCTGTGCTTGCCATTGGTTAAGGTGAACAGAATACATTCAGGTTCGGTCCTTGCAAGTGGTGAGGAAATACCTCTTGGAATTGTAAGTTGCATTTTTACAGGTTTATTGCAAACCTCCCTTTTTGCATGATCTGAATTTATGTCCCTTCTTATGCCTAGATTTTATATCGGTCTATACATTATATTTCAGGCCACATCAGCATTCGATGGAACTCGTGAGACTAAGTGGGAAGAACCAAATGGTGCAAAAGGTAATTTAACTGATGGAGAAAAATTATTTTCTTTCTCTGAGGAATTACTTGCCATTTTCTTGTTGATAACACGGGTTACCTGATATTCTTTTTTCCCTTAGTTCCCATTCATCATCTGAAGAAACGGATGACGATAAATATTGCAGTTGATTGCCGATATCACTAAATTTTTCCTTTCTTGTTGCATGCTTCTTATCATCGATCTCAATGAACCTTTATCTTCCTTTCATTCTTCTCTTCTATTTTTGCAGGGTGCTGGCTCATTTATAAAGTACCCAGAAACAAGGCGGAGGAACTTGTGGCATATGAGCTAATGTCTGCGAATGATGTTCCCGAGAGAGACCCAATGGATTGGTAGGTTTCCTCATTTATATTATAGTGTACCGTAAAGATAGGTTATCCTTTTCACGGGTACATTGTTCCTCTACTCTAATTTTTAGTATTCAGTACACGAACTTTTAATCGAGACGTTATTTCCCATGGACATATTCTCTTAACAAGTTCTTGACGGGTTTAGGGTCATTGAGGGAAGTGACGATAGCGGTGACAGCTGGCGTGTTTTGGACAGACAAACCTCCCAGCTGTTTGAAAATCGATTCCAACGGAAAACATTCCTGATCAAATCGACGGGTCTTCTGTCTAATGCTTTCAGGTACTCTTCACAAAATCTTTTGTATGTCCAGTAGAGATGTATGGCTGAATCTGCGTGGAGTTTATGCAAAGATTTATGCATTGGCAGGTTTAGGTTTCTAGCCGTAAGGGACTCTCAATCGAACCCTAGGCTGCAAATCGGTAGCATCGACCTGTATGCACGGGGCAGCTGACAAACCATAAAGATTTGACAAACCAAAGACACGTTTATTGAAGAAGCGAATAAACCTCTACTGTGCTCTGCAGAATTTGATCAGGATTCTGCATTGATTCTCTCCTCTTCAATTATTTATCAACAGAAGAGGAAAGCAGGGAAATTGGAAGAAAACAGCAATGGCAAGTCTGGTATTCGATTGTTGCATAGTTCAGTTATCGCCTCGGCTTCTTCGAAGGAGGAAATTGCCTACTGACGGATTGTTGTATGTTGGCAAGTTCATGTTTGATATCAGTGTTATTGATCTTTACTACTATGGCATTCAGCTTCTGAAAATGGCTGAGATTTAAATCTCATACTTATCGAGAAAGGGTCTCAAATCTCACGCCAGGTACGGAAAATCGTTCCATCGTCCACGGTGATCTTCAAGAAAACCATCCTCTCTCTTCATGGTCATGCAAAATGGATGGTCGTGGAATTCCCGAATTTCATCTCCTATGGAAGAATGGCAGGACAATACAGAGAAAACTATGATGAGCCTTCCGGTTGTTGCGTTCGTCTCCAACAAGACAAATCCATTCACATGAAAACATTCTTCGGAAGCCTCCATAATCATTTGAAGTCGCCAACCTCCGAGTCGAGGCGGATGGATCACTCTAACCCTGCGTTCGAAACAGTGAAAAGGGAAGGGAATTTTATATGAGAATCTTTTTAAAATCTCTTACAACTTCCCCTCCCATTCACTGCATTTTCTTCCATTTCCTTCGCACCCAAGTAAGTCATAAATATTGGTAGCATAATCACATATGTCAGGGCGAGCGCAACCTCCATGCGGCGTCAAACTCGATCCAAACGATTAGGGTTGGCAATATTTCACGTGACACGATAACACGACGCAGATACGATACGGAGTTAAACGGGTTTGAGTTGGTCATTTTTTACAATCGTTTTAAACGGGTACAACCCGTTTAAACACGATTAATAAGCGTGTCTTACCGGGTTGAATCCGTGTAATCCGATTATACATGATTAAACCTGTTTATTTAGACATGTTTAATCGTATTATTATAATTATATAACCCGTTAACCTATTTATGTATTTGGGTTTACCAAAATATCCTTATGTAATCCTAATTTCCTAAATCCTTAACATAATTTACTTTCCTTTCTTTTACCCAATCCAACATAGCACAACTGCACTTCCACTTCTACTTCTACTTCTCTACTACCCTCCCTCAGATCTCATCTACGATTTGATTTCTTTCTTCTCATCCATTAATGGCGAAATTCTGCTTCTTCGCTCTCATTGCTCCCATCTTCGTGCACCTCGCATTGTTCGCAGATCCGCCTCGGATCTCGCCCTCCCCTACTCCCAAGCTCGCCGCCGACTCCACTCCTACCATCTCCCCTTCGAAGCCCACCGCTTCACTGGCTCCCACTCCAGCTAATGCGTCTCATGACTCGATTTCATCATCGCCGTCGCTACCTCCCTCGGATGCGACTCCCGCCTTTTCCCCGTCCCCTCCATCTCAATCTCCGTGTTAACGTGTAAATATGTCATGTTAACGTGTTTGGGTAAACGAGTTAATCGGATAAACATGTCTTACCCATTTGTTTTCAAAGAATTTAATTTTAACTTTAACTTTAACTTTAACTCAACACACTACACAACAAAAACACACGTTTCCTAAGTCAAATTTATAACTACATCTCATTTGTCCTTTTCCACAATCAAAATCAAAATCAAAATCAAAGTAACTTTAACTCTGAATCCAAACGGTCCAGTCGTGTTAATGTATCCGGGTAACTGAGTTGATCGAATAAACAAGTTGTGTTAACGTGTCCGGATAACGTTTATAATCGCGTCGTATATACGTGTACCTATTATGATACATTTCGATAAACGAATTTAAACGTGTCTAAACGGGTTGACACGGATATAAACGTGTCGTGTATGGATTTCCAAAACCTGATCCGTTTAATAATCGTATCGTTTACGGGTTATGACTTTAATGACACGAATTCATTTAGACACGACGCGTATAAACAAGACACGACACGAATGGCCAACAAACGATCCAGACTGATCACCCGAGTACATTTCTACAAATCAAGCAATGCCCATTCCAATTTCAATTTTTCCCTTTTTTTTTCCCTTTTATTCTGATTTCTTTCTCTCTCTCTCTCCTTTTTTTTTTTGGGTAAATCTAACTTTTCTTCTCCACCTACCAATTTTTCTCGGCTCCTCGTCTGATTGGTCTGCTCCCTCCAACTCCACAGTTTCATCGTCCCACCAGAAGGCCCCCACAGACGCACACACCATCCCAACGACAAAAGACACAAACTTTCGATCAAAAATACAAAATCCCAACGCGACACAGTACAGGCAGAGAGAGAGAGAGAGAGAGAGAGAGAGAGAGAGAGAGAGAGAGCGCAAGAGAGACCTTGTTCAATCTCCACCCATCAATGGCCTCCACCTTATCTTCCTCCCTTTCCGCCTCCTCCCTCCACAGCTCCCGCCACATTGCCTCCCCCCGCCGCATCTTCTTCCGCTCCCCCACCTACCTCACCCTCCGCTCCCACCGACCCTTCTCCGTCAAGGCCCTCTCCGCCCCCGTCCTCACCCAGGACGACCTCAAGAAGCTCGCCGCCGACAAGGCCGTCGAGTATGTCCGCAGCGGGATGGTCCTCGGCCTCGGCACCGGCTCCACCGCCGCATTCGTCGTCGCCAAGCTCGGCGAGCTCCTCAAGTCCGGTCAGCTGACCGACATCGTCGGCGTCCCCACCTCGAAGCGGACTGAGGAGCAGGCCCGGGGGCTTGGGATCCCGCTCTCCGTCCTCGACGACCACCCCAAGCTCGATTTGGCCATCGACGGGGCCGACGAGGTGGACCCCAACCTCGACCTGGTCAAGGGGAGGGGAGGGGCCCTGCTGAGGGAGAAGATGGTAGAGGCGGCCAGCGACAAGTTCGTGGTCGTGGTGGATGACACCAAGCTCGTCGATGGGCTCGGCGGGAGTGGCCTCGCTATGCCCGTCGAGGTCGTCCAGTTCTGCTGGAAGTACAACTTGGTGAGCATTTCATCACTCGGAAATTCGATCCCTTTTGGATTAAGCCTTCTGCTGAGAGCTGCAAATTGCAATTGACTGAGGATTCATCATCAAAATTAGATCCTTTCTGAGTTTGCTGCAGGAAACCGAATTTTTTCGGTGCGGACCTGGTAACCGGAAGCCCAATTGGGCCCTGACTAATTTGATCTGTTTTAGCTTACTTCTGCTGGGAGTTAAGTTTGGTTGGTGGTCACTGTCAAAATCAAATTCCGGGTCATTTGTTGGTGAACATGATGATCTAGTCACATTTTATTTCTGGTGGAAGTTCTACTTGGTGAGAATTCACGGTCAAATCTGCAGCCCCAGTGGTATAATTCAACAGAAAGAACGAAATTTTACAGTCACTCAATAGTACCAAGTGGACTGTCGGTCAGTGTTCGAGTTTTGTTCTGCTAGAAGTGGAAGTTGATGGAGAGTTCATTAACTAAATTTGGTCCTTTTTAGGTTCGGTTCTAGTGGAAGTACAGGTTGCTGAGAGTTTTTAATTGAATTTTGATCATTTTTGCGGTTTAGTTGCGCTCAAAGGGCAATGTGTTGAGCAATTCGTAAATCAAAATTTAGTATTTATATTTCTTCCTTCTCATTCACTGGGGAACTTGTCATCGTTTCTTGAGTTGATGACAAGTTTTAGCATTAACTGTGACAGCCACAAAGATTATCCAATGCACACCTTTTCTAGGAAGTGACAAGTTTTCGTTTTTTTCTCCCTCGATCGGTCTCTATATGAGTCGCTCTTCATAAAATTCCCCTTCTATTCATATCATAGTCTTCGGGGTCAATGTGGCAGAAATTGCTTATCTCATAGTGTCTGAATATCGAGCTTTTTCTTGGAGCTATCATTTACTCTGGAAAATTTGCCCCATCTACAGTATTCATCGACTCCGGCACCTTTTCATGCTGATGTCTCCCACAGTGACTGAAAGCAGTCCAAACTCTTTTACTACCCTAATCGAACATTTACGCTAGTCAATTCAGCTTTGAAGATCAAATCTCATCATTTGGGTTATAATTACAGCTCATTTCACATTTATGACTTGGCTGATGAAGATGAAATGAGGCATAATTTGAGAGTAGGATCTGAGACATGATACTGCGAATGGTTCTGTATGGACTTCAATTCATGGCGGCAACATGGAAAGTGAAACTTTTTGGTACCTTGAAACGCAAGCGACTTCCGCGTTCTCATTTTTAGACCTTGATGTCTGCAGGTAAGGCTTCAGGAACTCTTCAAGGAAGAAGGATGTGAAGCGAAACTGAGACTCAACGACAGCGGGAAGCCTTACGTCACCGACAACTCAAACTACATTGTGGACTTGTACTTCAAGACTCCGATAAAGGACGGGCCAGCAGCAGGGAAAGAAATCTCTGCATTCGAGGGAGTGGTTGAGCACGGTCTGTTTTTAGACATGACGACTGCTGTGATTATTGCTGGAAAATCGGGAGTCGAAGTCAAGAACAAGTGAGACAGTAATTCTGTTCTGGTGGGATGAAAACAAGTGGTTCTTGTTCTTGTTCTTATTCTTCTCATCAAGGGCTTTGAGATCCTTTGTTGTAACTCATAGATGCCATTAAGTTACTTCCAAATTTTGTAGCTTCTCATCTAAGGAATTGTTTCTGGACAAGTATAGATGTAACTTGAATAATCGAAAAAGATGGGGAATAATCGGAATAATTGAATTGTTTCTTTCACCTGTAAGAACCTGTTCTTCTTCCTGCTTATGTGAAAAATATTCGGACAGTATCGATTTTAGATAGTCGATTTCGTCTCAGAGAAAGAGATGGAGGGAACAAAAAAAAAAAAACGATGGTTATTCTGATATTGTCTCTGAGAAAGAGATGGAGGGAAGAAAATAAAATAAAATAAGACGATGTTTATTCTGATATCGATGTATACGTGTCGGACTTTATACAGAAGAAATCATTCACCAACTACACTATATGCATAACTCGTCTACAGAAACCATATTTATACAGAATAATGCAGTATAGCAAAATCAAAGGAACAGTAACAAACCAAAGACGAATTACAAAAGAAAGAATGACTGTGAGATCGGAATCGTGAGTGCTGCTGATACAAGGACAGCGCGTATATATATGAATCCCGATTTATTCGTTCTACTTCCAGAGAGCCAGAGCCATGGAGGATGCCAACACGGTCATCCACAGCAACTTCCCGGGCAGTGAAGTATGCGCTGCAAACAAAGAAAGATCAACCTCAAAAGTTAGAGTTTGTCCAACATTTCTAATTCAACGGGCTCTTGTTCTAATTTCCCGGCCGATTGAATTTACTATTCATTAGATGCTGATTGACGTTGAATGTTAAGTTTAGAGGCAATATTTGGAGAAATAGATATGGGGGAAGGTAGAGATTGACACAGAAGGATGGCCTTTTCTATGCCTTTTAGTCAACTGCTTAGAGAGATTAAACTTTGAAAATACAACTTTCGTGTCATTTTCTCTTAATGAATTACGACAAACCGGTGGAACGTTTCCAAGAGCTTTAGATGTGAATGTTTCTAACTCAGTTTGTTTGACTTCTAAGTTCAATACAACAGTAAAAAAAATTACGGCAGCTTGTGAGGAGTATCATCTTTGTTGAATATCGATAAGGGAGTTGGTAGAGATTTCTTTAGCTCCGTTCTTTGTATATTTTTCGTTTCATCGAATTCAGTTCATGTTGTATCGTGTTGAAAACCTTGTACAGGAAGATAAACAGCTGTTGAATGTTCTCAAAGGCTCGGAGAATTGGAGACCTTTTCGTTGAGGGCAGGAATATGTCGTTTTAAGAAACGTGGTTGGTACTGAACATGTTTTGGAGCACCGAAGAGAAGAGAATGGATCAGGTGTAGACTCACCGTGACTTTCATCGGAGCCTGTGGTGGAAGTGGAATCGGCAACTTTGATTCCGAGCTTAGAGCAGTCGTTTCCAATCGCACCTATCACAAAAACAAACAGATTCTGATTAGCGGATCTGCAGAATAGGAAGTACAAGTTCGCAACAAATCAAACCAAGAATTATCTCTCGATCGGTGATCCTTACAATCGTTGAAGCAGGGGAATACGCTGACATTGTTGAGGTTGGAATATCCAGGGCTGCACTGGCAGACGCGCTCATAATTTGACGACTTCGTGCAGGTTCCTCCACCGCAGTAGGTCCAATAACAAGCTAGAAAATCCCAAGAAGGCTTTGTCAGTTAGAAGTCAGTTATTTCGATGATGAATGGCGAGAAGGTGCTTACGATCGAAGAAGGATATATTGTGAGGAACAGGCGGAGTCGGCGGGGGAGCCGGCATGCACGAGTACTGTACCGAACCTGCAGAAGAGCGTTACATATCAAACAGTTAGTCATGGTTATGGATAATTATTTCATTTCTCTAAGCTTCTAGTTTCTTTTCCGTCCTTGGAGGATTGTCAAAGAGATGGAGTTACAAGAAATGAGCACGAAAACTCACACTCCGGGATCACACAGGGGAGGAACAAGAAATCGTCCTCGTTTTCGAGTCGGGTCCTCTTCCACCCCGAGTCGCACTGGCACTCGAACTCGAAGGGGGCACTTGAGTTCGACACGCATTTTCCCTTGCCACACTCCACCGCATCACAGATGGTCTCTGCAAGTTAAATCCAAACACAAACTAATTACCGACTTCTCGCGACACAACGTGATATATATCTCCACGATTACCAATAAGAAACTCGAATAAATTGTCGCTAAGTATTACTGTTAAGAGGGTTCCAGTCAAGTGCCATGGAAGCAGAAGGGACGAAAACCAGGAGAAGAGCCGAGAGAGCCATCAGCTTGAAGAGAGCTGCCATTTTTTTGGAACTGCAGAAGGATTGGGAGGGACTGATGGAAGAGAAGAGGAGAGCAGGGCGAGGTGGCTCTTCTATGGATGCAGACTGCTTATATAAAGGCTGCCAGACATTGAAACTTTCTCTTCTTTGAATCAAATTTTCTCGATAGAAGCTTCTTCTTGGATGAGACCATACTACAAAAGTAGTCTTTTTCAGAGATCGCCCACAAAGCAGGTGAAACGTTTCTTAAGTTTTCCTTTTCTTTTTTTTGGGATAAAAAACGTGGCCCATCAATATATTAGCAGAGACCAATCTTGCTCGAGTAGCGACCTGGCCATGGTCACGAAGTATTTTCAGTGGTTTTCGAACGCCTTCAGTGCAGATAAAGTCTACCCAACGGAGCGCGGTTTTTCAACAAAGTCACTCATTAAACGGTTATTTGAGTTCTCAATTCATGATTGTTTGATTATTTTGAATTATTCATAGCCTGGTTTTGTGGTTTCGTTCTGTTAAATGTCAGGTCTTGAAAGTCCAATATGTCTTCTCCAATTGGGATTAGTAAATTAAATTGGTCTCTGTAGACCCGTGGCACGATGAGAATGGTTCTGTTGGGATGATGGAAAAAGTCAAACTCTAGATTTGCCTTGTTTCGCTCACGTCCGTTCTACTCGACAGCGTTTGTTTCACCTTGAGAAGCTTCCTCTGCTTTTGTTAACTAACACCGTGAACCGCAAGTATTTCTCGAAGCTACCCGGTATGAACACCAAATCTACGCAAGAAAAATTAATGATTATCGATGTAGTTCTCATCTTTCGTGACGTGTATATGCTACGTTTGACACATCTTATATATCAGTAAGCCGTGGCTCAGCACGACCAGGATTGAGACTGAGCCAGTGAGCGAACCAGCTGATCAGTCGATGGCTCGGTGGATGGTCTGGTTTTCTCGGTTTTAGGTTTCCAGGGAGACTTTATACCCAAATGATGAACACACATCAAATTAGGACGGCAAAAGTCAGAACACGGTATGGTTGGTTTCTAGAAGTGAGGAATTAAATTCAGCCTAATCCCATGTAAGTCAAGGTTCAAAAATTCCAGGAAATTCATAATCTATTCTAAATGAAGAATGAAGCGAAAGAGTCACGAAACATGTCCAAGTTGTATAATTAATAATATTAGAAGAGCTTAATCCTTTTTCTCCATGTTTGATAAGATTACGGTCTGATTTGGGGAGATCGACGATCTGAACATACATTCCAGAAAGCGAAAACTCCAAATTCGAACCCCGACTTCTTTTCCAGGAGTTGATCCACATTCTGAGACCTCCAATTGGGTCATCACTCCTAGAAGATCAATTATTTAGTTATCCAGAGATAATGTGGAAAATACCTCTGTTGACAAATTATGTTGTGCCCGAGATTTGCAAATGTTGTTTTTGTCATGTCCATGAATGTCTCCATCACCTGAAGGAAATTATGTGCACCATTTTCTTGCACAATGTGTTCTTTCTTCCACGAATGTTGGCATCATGAAGTAACAAGCTTCCACGTACGTTGGCATCATGGAGTAAACAAAGCCTATGCTGGATGGTCTATCGGCCAAAGCAACAGCGACCCTTGCATTACCCACGTCATTTCTCGTGTTCAGGTAACGTTTTCCTTGACGATACATCGAAACTCGACTGTTCAAGTCTTCGAAAAAACACATAATTTACGAGGATAGTGGTTGGATCTTGAAGTAAACTTCCTCGGAAGCTTATGAAAATTTGTAGGCTGATGCCTTTGGGAAGGGAACTTGGGCCTAAACGTTTCCTCAGTGGGCCTATATGAAATAGTGGGCCACTTTGACATATCATGAAATCAAGGTGATTATTGCCAAAGCTCAAAAGGGATCAATCATCGCTTCCAATATCGACCGAGAAGTCTCGATGATTGCCCAAAAGTTCTAGATCTCACAGATTCTAACAAGCAAAGTTGTCTACCGTAGTAAACAAGGGACGTGATGAAAATTATTACCGTGACATTTTTTCTTTTCAAAAACTGGGATTATACACTAAACGAATTTTAAATATAATCTTTAACGGATAGAAAGAATCTTCGATCATTTTTCATGTTTTGGTCAGGTGGACAAAGGTAAATGATGAGCTTTAGGAGAATGGCAAATGGCGTGAAGATGGAGGGACTTTCCCACTTTGCAGGCCTTTGCTAGTAAACAATGATAAGACACAAAGAACAGATGTAAACTATTAATAAATGCACATAAAGTCAACTGTAGTGAAGCAAGATAACCTTATAAATACCAAATTTCCTAGGATTCATATGATCATCAAGCCAGACAAGAACAGGAAGTGCTCAGGAATTTAATGATATGGAAAAAGCAAGCAGATGGATCACAAACTTCCTTTTAGGGAAGAAGGATGACAAGAGATATGCTGTTCAAAAAATTACCGGTCCGCCGGCCACTCCAAAGGTGAGGAGGAGGTGGAGCTTCGGGAGGTCGAGCAGGAAAGAGATTAGGCACAGAACCTCAAAGTCTGTGGACTCAGTTGACGCTTCTTGTCTCGTGGCTCCGAGTAAGGTGGTCATTCCGGAATCACAGCCTCTTCTTTTTCAGTCGGCAGTGATTTCTGTGGATGTTGAGAATGCCGCTGCCACGAAGATCCAAGCAGTCTTTCGGGGATACTTGGTAAGAAAAAACAGGAACTTCCAAGGCTTCTTTTGGTTCATGAAACTTGGTTCTCTCTTCCTTTTCTCTCGATTCATCCTGCTAATTCACGACCGATTCATGGAAAATGCTAAGATATTCTAGAGACACATCGACTCTATGTATGTCAAAGCACGAGCTGAAACTCGTCTGACATGCAGACATTGACATTCTTATAGAAAATTTTGCATAATCCATGACCCGAGCAAATATATATATTAGTAACTGTGAATCGAAAACTTGAACTTTTACTCCAATACAGAGTTTAACTTGTGCAAAGGCAAAATAAACAACTTATATCCAGCATTGGTTTGACAGTGTCCGTATGTTCGTGTAATGTTCTAGGCAAGGAGAGCATTGTGGGCTTTGAGGGGGCTCGTGAAGCTGCAAGCACTTGTGAGGGGTTACCTTGTGAGGAAACAGACCTCGGCAGCTATGAGTAGTATGCGCGCTCTGATGTCGATTCAAGTCCGAGCTCGCGTCCAAAGAGTCCAGATGGCCGAGGAGACGGAGTTCATTCTCAGAAGGAGACGGTCCGTCCACAGAAAGTTTCCCCGGGATAATGGGAACATGAAAGTACAGAAAGTGAGTTACCATTCACTGCGGATGTCTTCCTAATAGAATGAAGGTGTTGAGAATTAAAAAAATTCGAGTTTTAATATGCACTGTATTTTCCATGTTGTAGATGATGATGGATACCAATGATCATGAAATTTGTCGAGTTGCAAAGAGCAGGAGCGGCTACTTCGACCTCCCGAGGTTTGAAAGAATAGAACGAGGGTACACAACTTACTACTCCGGCGACCTCATGTCATTAAATCAAGAACAGCAGTACAAGGAGTGCTACTTATCACCATCGGCACAAAACACGCCTAGGATTCAATCTTCGTCCATCGGCAAAGCCAAATCTACGAGAACATCCTTCAGTTTCGAGCAGACAGATTGCATCGATCCTTTTGTGCCACATTACATGGCCAATACTGAGTCTTCGAAAGCAAAGGCCAGGTCACAGAGTGAGCCGAAGCAGAGGCCTATAGGGAAGATGCCACGGAAGAGCAAGCGGAGAGCTTCAATTGATGGGGGTTCCCCTCTCCCGATTGAGACTCGAGTGGAGAATCCCGCTTCACCTCAAGTGAAGGGCCGCAATCGTGAGAATCAAGATTCGTGGTTCATTAAGCTATACCGGTCGAGGAGACCACTTAGGGACCATGAGAGCGAATCTATGAGCACGGTGACAAGCCAATCGAACTACGGCTCGCCTCTTCTTGCATATGAGGTAAGACAACAATTTCTTGATGATATTTTTCGTTCGACTGGTTTATGCTAACTCCAATGTCCATCATGGCAGCCTCATGTAGTTATGTACTGATAATCAAGCAGCAGAGGACTTGATGCTCGATGGAAGACCCACTGAGTGGTTACCGAAGATAAGATTGCTATTTACTTGGCGAGTCCTAAAGGTTCAAACATCACCTATAATAGAAGACGCCCGCAGATTCTCAGAAAGCCACTGGTCGTCGACTGTTACCGAAATCGTTCAGACTGTCTGCTAATTTAAGGACTGAAACATAGCTTACAGTGAATAACCGAATTTTTCAATCGCTGTATGTTGTTCCAAATCGTCAAACAAGAATTTATTTTCAACGATGGCAACAAACTAGAGATAGAGAGTCGAATTCTTTTAAGGGGAATGAGGTATATCCACCGTTCGAAACAAGTACTTTCGATGTCATCCTTCACATTTTGTTGAGCTTAAACTTGAAACGAGGAGTTTGGATGGTTCAATGGAAGGTTACATGAGAGATCAAGTGGGAAGAATGCAAAAGTTCTTACGCCTGAATCCTAATCCTATGTCGTACTTACTGCTTCCTCTGCCTACCCCTAACGCCTCCTGATCGAACAGCCTCTGTCACCAAAACCTCATACCGATTCCTCTCAACTACAACTTATCATACACGGGGCAGATGTTCCCATAAATTTTCGAAACTAATCCTCCTGCTTTGGAGTGTTCTCCTTGAAGCTCTTGCTGAGCCAAATTGCAGTCTCTCTAGGAGAAACTTTCCCAGGCCCGAATGGCTTTAGAAGCACCCCGAGCTCCTCATACCTCTCCTGCTGAAGCAGCCTTGCGCTGAACTCAAGCAGGCCCTCTAGGGCCTCAGCCCGTTGCTGGTATGATGAGGTATCAAATCTCCGTCTCCTTGAGTCTGATGAGGCCCGACTTGATGCACCGGCGGTAGCATTCTGATCAGAAGATTCGCTACCTTCCTCCTTCTCTGCTCGAAGCAGACTCCTATGGATCCCCTGCCATGCCTCAATGAAGTCAGGCTTTCTGGAGGACTTACCACACTTCTGGACAGTGCATTTGTCCTTCATCATCGATCGTTCAGGCGGGGACTCTGTGGAACCCTGAGCAGAGGTTGAAGAGGTCCTGTTGATGGGAAGGTAGGGTTCCTCATATGAAGAGAGTGGGAATTCAGCAATCTTGTCGATTCTCGGGGAGTTGACAGAAACATCGGGAGATTGAATAATGTGTAGGAGATCATCACTGGGCCTAAATGGGGATTTGTGCATTATATCTCTTGTTGGCAACGGAAGAGATGCTCTTCGAGCCGTCGGTAAGGGATTCTTCGTGGCACGTTGAAAAGGAAGCTGCAAAGATGAGCAAAAAAAGAATTAATATTAACTTGGGGACTCCAACGGGTTCTCGAAAACTCAGGATAGCCTTTTATGTTTCCATTTTTCTAATTTTGAAATATGAAGCAAACAAGGAAAAGCAGCATTAAATCGAAATGCACAAAACATATGATAATTAGTCCAACACGTCTAGTAAAAATGCAATAAAAAATGTTTCTACCTTGTTTCCTCCTTACTTAAAGAGAGAAGGAAAAATCCCAGTTTTCCAATTTCATAGGATTCCCACAAGTGCATGCAAGGCCTATTCGCATTACTTCTTACCAAAAGGGGAAAATTAAAAAGGTCCATGTCGTATTACTATGTATCAATTTAGTAACTATCCAGTCTGCCCAACATGCCACACTCCAACAACCTATTTAAAAAAGTTGCCTTTGGAACTTGGAAGTTCTAACACATTAGATTGTTATAAAGCACTTTTTTAAGTATCTCATTGTTACAGGAATGACATGAATTGATGGAAGTAAATCTCACCGATTCACGCTTCTTAAGTGGTGGCTCCATTCGTTTTTTGGGTGTGGATGAAACTTTTGCAAGGCTAACTTTCTGGGTCCTTGAAACGGTTGATATTCTTGAAGAGATTGGTTTACAAATCACAGTTCCCTGGGAACTTCCATCAGAGAGCTCCGCTAATCTTCGATTTATAATATAACCCGGACCATCAAATCTTCCATCTGAACTAGAATCTTGCTCAGGCCCAGATATGCTTGGGTTCAATGCCCGATCATTGGCAAATGAGTACCGAATCTTCCTGTAAGGAGACACGTGAGTATATTGAGACCACTGGACTGGCAATGAATTGCGTCTCGGGTTGGTCATCTTCATGTGTATATTGAGGACATAAGGCTGAAGATGTGGGTTCCTCAGTAGTTCTCCAGCCTGAAATGAGATGTGTCACTTAAAACCATGCAATCTAATGAAGCCAGTGGATTAAATAATTGGACGAGAAAAACATCTCAAGTATAAAGGGGAAGCAGGCAGAATGATTTCTTTAAGAGATTGTTGTAGAATTGATATCAGTAGAGAAAATTATACATACACTTGGCCTCAGTTCTGGGTTCTTCCGCAGCATGCTTTTGATAAGACTTCGACTGCAATTTAACATGGGAAGCATAATAATAATTACTAGCTGAATCTATTGACTTAAAAAGCCCTGCATAAATAATGCACCCCACCCAGGTAAAATATTTGTGAAGGAGAGATCTTATCGATTATTGTATTTTCTCATCTATCTTTAGTTTTTGGAGGATACGTTTTTGGTCCATCCAATACAGTATATAAACTGCAAAAGGAAAAAGTCATCCTAGAATAACAGTAAATAAGTTTGGGGAGGCTTACAAAGCTCCAGAGTATTTTGTGGGAAGTGGAGCCACTATAGACTTATTTATTTTGTTTATCAGTGCTTGCATGTCCTGCAAGAGATAAATTAAAGATTCTTCAAGAGGGAAGTACGGAAAACATAAAACTGAGCTACTAAGGGGTGAAAGAAACTAGCATAAATTGCAAGAACATTTATAAGATGAGAACACAAGGCTTTTCAGACTTACAAATGCTTTAAAAGCCGGCTTATGAGCAGTCATTTCATATATGCAGCATCCTGGTAGGCAAATTTCTCTAATTATTTGAAACCAGTTTTAGAAAAAGAAAGAAAATGGAAAGAACAAGGAATATCATCATACCCAAAGACCATATATCCGACTTAATGCCATAAGGAATATCAGCAAGAAGCTCAGGACACATGTAGCTAGGAGTTCCCACAACCTAAATAGTAAGACAGCAGTTGTCACAAAGAACATGAAAAAGTAATAAGTTAAATCTTGAAAGGTCGTTCACTGATGAACAGAAAAAAAACATACTGAGGAAGCAAGATCATCCGAAGTCAACATTTTGGCTAGTCCAAAATCACCTGCATTCAAAATTTCATAATTTTCAGCAAAATAACTCATTTTCTTCGAGAAGGCCATAGAAGAAAAGTGGTCACTTACCAAGGCGTATGTCTTGTTCTTTTGTCAGAAATATATTCGAACACTGAGGGAAACATGAGAAGCCATCAGTATGATATCCTTAGAGGAGCTGCTAATCCACAAACACAGATTTATGCCACCAACCTTGACATCTCGGTGAAGAATATGATTCGTGTGCAAGTAGTCAAGCGCCATCAGGAGTTGAACAAGCCACTTACACAGTTTCTGCAGAAGAGATCAAAATCCCAGATGCTAAATCCAGCAAGTTAAACTTCAACAAGCAGTATGAATGGAAAATCAACATAAAATAAAGATAAACCTCTTCAGAGAAAAGTACTCCATTAGCTTTTTTAATAGCTTCTGCCCTGTAGATGGAAACAAGAGTGAATAGCTTATGCCAGGCTTCATTGAATCTGTTCAAATTATCTTTAAAATTCAGAGAGAAGAACTTACATGTCTCCACCCTCGCAGTAACCTAATATGATACATACATAGCAACCCTAACATAGTAATTAATGTGAACTTAAGTTAGGTTCTGCTAACAAAGGTAACGGTAGGTTAAAAAAACTTTTACTTGGTAAGCTAAACTGTCATGAGGACGACTTTTCTGTTTTAATCACTTTAAAGGACCTACTATTACCATAGAGAGAGAGAGTGTGTGTGTGTGTAACTTATGTAATTGGTTTTCCCCTTACCTTCTCGACCCATGAATCTTTGTATTCTACAACAAATGGGTTCCGAATTCTTGAAATGAGTTCCATCTGCAATGCAGAAAAAAGTTAATGTCAAGAAAGCCTTAGATCCATTAGTGTTTTTTGCTCAAAACGCATTCATAGCGCATATAGACACAGTTGAAAGACTGGATAAACAATCTAGGGAGAATGATCTTTAAGGAACAACAGTGCATGGAATCTTCCTCAAATAGATGCTGTTTACTACATTTCCCATTATTCCAAAGGGGAAAAAAAAAAACCTTATGAATAACACAGCAAATTTCATATTTTGGGATAAGTAAAACAGAAAATTTATAAACAAGATATTTTCATAACTTAGTTTCAGAGACCGTTTAATAGCTACAACATTTACAACACAGGGAAGGAAAATTTCAAGAGAAACAGATCCATGAGAGTAGGGAAGAAAATTGGAAAAGAGAAACACTTACCTCCTGGTGAGCAGATCTTCGAGTTCTATCAGTTTGGCGGGCAAGACGAATCTTTTTCAACACATACCTAAGCATGCCCGATCAGTCAGAGTATGAACTTGAGGATATCAAAATGCACTAAAGAGAGAAGTTGAGTTCTGCTATCTTCTTCCAATCATTCGAAAGACTAAACACAGGGAAGACAGCTTCTACTTTTAGTCCTTACTTCTTCTTTTCATGCTTATGCCTCACGAGAAGAGCGGAGCCAAAAGCCCCCTTCCCAATTTGCTCGAGTATTTCGTACTGTTCCATGTGAAACGCTTAACCTGCATTCACCGGACATCGAATGATTCACAATCAAAATAACTTAACCAGCAGATAACCGTTGCAATTGTCAATCTATGACCACTGTAGCCATTTTTCCTTCACATTAGCAGTAAACATATCTGCATTTTGTAAGCCAGAAACATAGCACTAGACAAAACTCTCGTGGCAATGAAAAATAAAATCAATCTAAAAGAAGCAGCCGTTAAAATCAACAACACTTGACACGAGATTTCACAATGTCTCAAAACTCATCAAGGGTATGACTCTAGACCCGCAGCAGACTTCCATCGACATCCAAATAGCAATGACAATGCAGCATTGAAGAATATTGTAAGTTTAGAACTCACAGAAGCTAAGTTCAGTGGCCTCGTCTCGCTGACTCAAGTAGAGGGCTTTCACATCTCTATCCCCAGATGTCGAAAAACGGCACTCCCCTTCCTTTTCCTTACCTACATTTCTCACCAACCAAACACTTTTCAAAACATCTCCACAAGATGAAGAGAAGCAAAGCAAAGAGAAACACCGAAGATGGAAAAAACTTTAAAAGCCCAAAAAAAAAAAAAAGTGCCCATGAAGCAGCTACCGACAGCAAAATCCCCAATTTCTCAAGCTTAAACCCCACGATTAGGAAAACCCCGCACACATGCAAGTCTACCTAATGCCCTCCAATCTCTGTAGATGCTCCCCGAGCAGCGGAGATGAATCTCAGAGAGAGTATGTGCTGAAACCGAGCAGAGTCCTGAGGGAGGACCGTGCTCTCATTGATCTGGTTACCGCATTTCCTTTTTTTCAGCTAAGGCAACGGAGCAAAGTGAATCGAATCCGGAGATTCTGCGGAAGGAAACGGGGAAGGGAAGGAAATGTACCTTGAAATGACGGCGGAGCGGGACACGGATCGACGAGGAGGAGAAGAGGTTGTCAGATTGCGGCAGAGCAGTTGGTGGTGAGTGAGTGAGAGCGGGCACAGGAGGAGGTAGAATCTTCAGGGACAGCTACATTTGCAGGGGAACAGGAAGACGACGTGGTTGGGGGACAGGAAGAAGGAGGGGGAGGTGTGGAAGCAGCAGAGGAAGGCGCAGCAGCAGCTGCTCGGGCATTGGTGGTGCTCGCAGAGCGAGGAAGACGACGACAGTGTCCTCCGCAGCAGTGAAGGGTTTAGAGAGAGAGAGAGAGAGAGAGAGAGAGTAGAGAGAGGAGAGGGAGGGAGGAGGCAGTTTGGTTTGGTCCAAGGCAAATACACATGTAATCGCAGAGAAGGAAACAAATATGAACAGTGACTGGGAGAGTGAGAGAGAAAGCCAAAAGAGGAAGAAGGGGAAGAGACAGAGAGTGGTGCAATATTTTTTCTTTTTTCTTTTTTTTTTCCTTCTTCTGATAATTTGAATTAATTAATACAGAATAAGATACATTTTACAGATCTTTTTGAGTAGGTTTAGAGGACGAATCGGTAATCTTTGTCTTTTAAGTAATGTTTGTTTTTTAAAAAATTTTCAACTCAACTCAATTCATCTTCGCTTATCTTCAATTCAACAACACAATCATTACTTATTTTTATTTTTTAAATTTTTTTAATCATTCAATTTAATTTTTAATATTAAATTCTCTTAACTATTCATTATTTTTTTACAATTCAATAACACAATCATTACTTAATCATTACTTTCTCTCAACTATTCATTACTTTTTCTTATAATTCAATAATATAATCATTACAAACCAATTAAAACCAAAATTCAACTCAATTTAACTCTAAATCCAAACGCACTCTTAATTTTTGGCAATAATGCAAAGTGCGTACGACATAATAGCAGAAGCATACTGGAGATAGAAAGACCAAGATAGAGGCTTGACTAAGCAGATGAGTGAACTTAAGTCGCTCAAAGCTACGTGATGATAACATAATTAACTTACGATCATATTTCAACAAATATAAATTATGAAAATTTAGTGAAGTATTTAATTATATCAAAATACTAGAAAATTGTGCATACTTTTGAGAGAGAGAGAGAAAAGGAGTTGAATTTAGGGGTAATGATACGGAAAATCAATTACTTTCACGAAATTTCTCGATTTACAAAATTTTTAAATTTTGATTTGAAAAATCATAATATTTGCCTTCGTTTTCCTAATATACCAATCTGTTAATTGAGCCGTCAAAACTGCTGACGTGACCGTTAACGACACTGATGTGATAGACGGCTCCCACGCGGATGCCATGCCACAAATTTTTAACCCAAGAAACCACATAGTTTGCTTTTTTTCCTCACCTGCAAAAATATTAATAAATTTTTCCTCATTTATCAAAATATCAATAACTTTGAAAAATTACATAATTTACTTATATTCCCTCGTTTACCGAAATATGGCTTCTTTCAAAAATCACATCCTCCAAGATATGACTTTTTTGAGTGATTATAAGTTTGAATTAGAGACTTATACATATGTATGTTGTTTTGAATGTTAAAAAAATTTTAATAAAAAATAAGTGTTACAACGGTTACAAATTTATCATTTACAAATCAAAAAATGCCCATATTTGTTATCATATTATAGGAACTTAGACATATTATACTACATAGACAATAACTATGCCAAAATAACCATTCCAACTATACTTATGCATACCATTCAAAAACAATTATAGATGGTGTGCACATGTTCTGTTGGAATGGTATTTTGACATGGTTATTGTCTTTGTAGTATAATATATCTAAGTTTTTATATTACTTAATGTGATAACAGATATGTTGTAAATAACAAACTTGTAACTGTTCTAACACTTCTTTTCTATTAAATTTTTTTTAACATTTAAATTAACATATATATATATAGGTCCATAATTCAAACTTATAATCATTCAAATAAGTCATATTTTGGTATATGTGATTTTTTAAAAAAGCCATAAGATGAGGAAACATAAGCAAACTATGTGATTTTTCAAAGTTATCGATATCTTGGTAAATGAAGGAAATGTTATTGATATTTTGATAAAAGAGGAAAAAAAAGCAAACTATATGATTTTTTCGATTAAAAGGTTTGTAACATGTCATCCACTTAAGCAACCATCTATCACGTCAGAGCCATTAATGACCACGTCAGTAATTTTGACTATCCAATTAACAGATTGGTAGATAAAAAAAATGAAGATAAACGTTGTAATTTTTCAGATCAAAATTAAAAAAAAATTCATGAAAGTAATGAATTTTTCAGGTTATTTTCTCTTGAACTTACGTACATAAGGAGGGATCAAAGCATGGGTCACTACTAAAAAGTCTATTTTAGTAGCATTGGGGAGATAGAGAGAGGGAGAGAGAGGGTGGGAGAGAGGGAGAGGGGGAGGGGGGAGGTGTGAATGGTTATGGGTCAAAACTAGGGATAATGTCAGGTAGGGAAGCCAAGCATAATAATGATGAGCTAAAATTTAATTTCTGCTCTTTTTGTTCTGTTCTTGTTATGAAAAGGAGGACATAATTGATTATTAAGAATTATAATCCAAGAAAATCATCATTGAATAAGAAACAATGGATAAAGCTCATTCCTATCATAAATATAAGGATCCTTTCTTTTCTCGCAATTTACGAATGACGCTGCACTCTGATGTACTTACGTTGCGGTATATCGTAAGTAGTTGAGGTAGCGAAGAAGGACCGTAGTTACATTTTCAACTTTACTATCGTTAACGGTAAAAATTATAGAAAAGAAGAGAAATTAGATAACAAGATTAATTTTAGACTCTACTAGTGGTGGTACTGTATGGTCTACGTGAGACTGAGAAAGGGTGGCCTTTATCAGTAATTTTTGTCAGCTTTCATTGGCTTATTTTCTTTTCTTTTTGCTTCCCTTTAATTAATTTGGTTTCTTAATCTAATTTCCTTTTTCTAAGGGTGAATTGCATTGATCGTCCAAAAATTTTATAAATATTTCAATATGGTACAAAAAAAATATTTTGCTACTTGATGGTACAAAATATTTCAAAGTTGTTTCAATAGAGTACAAACCGTCATCTCGCCATTAACGCCGTCAAGTCGTTCTTTATAAGACTATAAATTTTATACTATCATGTAACTTTTGTAAAACATTTTGTATTATTAAGTTACAATTTCAAAACATTTTGCATCATCATGTAAGGTTCCACAAAAATCGATTTTGCACCATCAGCGTCGGCTTGACGTTGTCAATGGCGAGATGACGGTTTGTACTATACTGAAACAATTTTAAAACATTTTATAACATCAAGTAGTAAAAAAACTTTTTGTATCATATTAAAATATTTGTAAAACTTTTTAAACCACCAGTGTAATTTACATTTTTTCTAAATATATTTTCTAGGTAACAATTCTTTTGAATGTCCATCCACATCTGAGAGTTCAGATTAGTTTAGTTCGAATCGAACAAATTTGTTAAAAAATACAACTCTTCTAATCGTAAATTTTTTTCAATGCTAAAATATAATAATTTACTTAAGAATTTACGTATCGAATGGCGACTTAAGTTCTGTAGCAATTTTTTAAAATAATCACAAGAGAAGAGGGGGAGCAGGATCGACCAAAGGAAGCATCGTGGGGCCCACAACCTTTCCTTCCTCCCGCGATTTGATCTGCGACCCGACCCACCCTCCAATCACGAGGCTTATTATCCGGCTCCTCTTCCTTTTTTTTTTATATATTTCTTGCAATTACCGGAAGGCCCCTCCATTGCCCCTGGAATTTCAGCCATGCCACCACCGTTTTCGGCGCCGTGCTCCTTCGAGCAGCTATCAGATGTTCCGCGGACCACAATGCTCCCTTACACCTCTCTGTTCTGTATTTTTTTTTCCCTTAACTTTTTTTTTCGATAGATAAAAAAAGAAAATGAATATCTTATATATTTTCTCCCATTGACAAAGAAAAAGTCAAAAAATGATCCTTGTACCTTTATATCAACTTTGGTTGGCATTGTAAGTCCCACTACAATTTTTTTTTTTCGGTAGAATCCACTACAAAAATTTAATCAAATGAATTGCATAGAATTGCCGCGGTTCCTTAATGAAATTAGATAAATTATGAATTTGATATGGTTATGAATATATAATCATACCAATCAAGATTTCAAGATTTGACATTTCTTTATATAGGATAAAGGATGTTATATATATATATATATATATATCAATATCACCGTTTTGTTGAGTCTTTGGAAGTTATTTATACCACTTTAATTGATACATTTAACATATTATTTTTTCAGTATGCACATCGGTATCCAGAAATTTAATAAGCTCTCACTAATCCAATCGAGCCGGGTCGATTCGTTAAGGAGTAAAGCTCTCTCAGCATAAATTTTTCTCATTCACAAGACTCGAATCTGTAACTTTGCTTAAATAGAACAAGTACCGAACCGTTTAAACCGACTCACGTTAGTCGATACATTTAACATTTTCGATTCTACAACTCACTGTCAGCACCTAAAATTCTAAGTTTGGAACAAGCAAGAGCATATATATATATATATGCATATGCATTGTTTCTGTACTTATGGGTTGGAAGTATAGCTAGCACATAGTAAATCCCAATAAACACGATTCCCAATTATAGAGAAAGATGTGCAATATAGCACTCTGCACCATCCTAGTAGTGCAAACATAGTCATAGCTAACACAAACAACCAAAAGTACACGATAACTTTTCTTACTGCCAAATATTCAGACGTATCACTTTGGTCCAAATTCACGATCCGCTGCCTCACGATATCATAATGAATCTTCATATGAAACCAACTTGGCTGCGGAGAAGAAGTAGAGAAACTTCATCCTGTGTTCATTAACAACTTAGAGCTAGCTAGTATTATTGCTAAGTTAGGTGTGATCTTCTTAGTATGGTCTTATACCTGAAAAGTTATGGCAATTTCATTGCATACGTATATATACATATATATATATATATATATATATAAATGAAAGGTTAGTGTGGTGATGAGTTATAGCTTTCTTGGACCACCATGGCGAAAAGAGAACATCCATGGCTAGCAGACCTTTCATGGTTCCCCTTTTCGGACAGTTGATGTTCGGAAAGCATCGATCGGTTGTTTCTTTTATGCCCGGCCATTAATAAGGTGACCCCTATCTATGCTATATATCTCAAAGTCCCTTTTTTGAGTGATATATATATATGGCTTGCTAATTTCTTGCTATATTCACGTTATATATTTATAGCTTCAACTAGTCTATACCGAAAAAAGAATATAAGTCACAATACAAATGAGGAACTAATAAATCTGTACGTGATTCTTAGTTCAATTAATTGCCCTTCATTTTGAGGGAATCATTGTTGCATTTACGGTTCATGAACATCCTTACCTGAGTAGGTTTATCAGTTCGAATCTTTCGCGAGCTCCGAGCGAGACTCTGCTTCTTTGGGCCGTTGGTGTCGACAGCCTTGCCACGACATCATGAACGATTCCCACCTATGACATCAAGTCGTTAAACTGCACAGTTTTCGCCTTAATGAACTCTAGCTACGGTGTCTTCTATAACTCGAAATAATTGAAAAGGGCAAAGGAGCTTACCAAATTCTGGGGAGGATGTTAATGTGAATCACGCAGATGGTCCTTCCCCTTTCACATATTTCATATATATATATATGTATATATATATATATATATTTTATCACTTACTAAGTTCTCTAGCTCTGCATTTAATATCTTCACATAATGCTACAACAGCCAACGACAGGTCCACGGGAAGTTTACTTCACTGTTCGACTTTATTTTCTGGTTATAATCGAGGATCAAAAACTACAACGAGGATAGAATAAGAGAAATTAAAAGAGTATAAAAAGTTCCATTGGTGAAAATAGAATTCAAAACCTCTTAGCATATGAAATCGAGAGCAATACAATTCCATCAAGTCTCATTTCTAAAATGTTTTGACTTTATATTTCGATTACAAGAGAGTCGACTCATGAGCCTAACTAATTACAAGGAAATTAAAAACCTAATAGAGAGTATGAATAGTCCCATAATAAGAATTAAATTTAAACTTTTAGATTGCCAAGTAATAGCGTGAACCACTTCTTTGTAAGACACTTCTTTCTCTGTAAGACTTTACTTTAGGGGGTTTATTTATGTGTTATTCAATTCCCCGGACGATTGCCTTTCTCACTTCTCAGGCGAAGGCAACGGATAACGGAAGGAGAGACTAATAAATTATATAAACAGGTTACTTTATGAGTAATCATCACCTTAGAGCATGAGTTAAAGTTACTTAAAAGTCATAATCCATATATATAGAGACATATACTTCTAAAGAAACATAATCATGATCAAAATGGTGGCTAGCAAGACTATAAATATTATTTTAGAGTGGAATCTAAAATTTGACCCAACATATATCAAACAACTTGAAAAGACAAACCATTATCATATTTATGATTTTTCAAATTACTTGGAATTCGAGATTTCTTGTCTTATTCATGGTTGTAATCGACTATTATCAACTGACGAACTGAACCGAACTGTAAAAAGTTTTAATATATATAATTGACGCGACCGCGCATTATATACAGCGACGGTGCTATCTAAGGGCCCCGTATTGGATTTGTCTTAACACTGCTAGATGTTGACGGGAAGGAGAATTAAGATTGATCAAATCGAGACCAGGGCGCAAAGCATGCCATTGCCCTCGGATGTTGAACTTTGACCAGGCAAACCCGGCCTCGTATATCCATGGCCCAAGTTATGGTGGCCCATGACATATCCTTTATTTTTTTAATTATTTTACTTAATTATGTTTTTATTGGAAAGTTCTATGATTGCACTATATAATCAAAGTAAATTACTTCGCCCAAATTCAATGTACTAGGTGCATATGCATCCCTTGTAACTGAAAAAATTACTTTGCCCAATAGTATTTTCAGCAAATTACAAACAAAATAAAATATACAAATTCCGAACCTAGTTACACAAATTTCTAAGTAATTAATTAAAAAAATTACTGAAATTTTTAGTAAAGAGGAGTTTTCACATAAGTTTTTCAAAGATCCCTCAACTTGTGATTGATTATCCATTTTCATGCCCTATATTATATTGTATAATTAAATTTCATAATTTTTTCAATGCTCTAACTAAATGGTTGACTAGCTTTCGCCACAAATGTGAGTTGGTTCAAGCGGTTCAGCGTTTGCTCCACTTAAACAAGGTCTCCAGTTCGAGTCCTTGTAATTACATGAAATTTACGCTGAGAGAGTTTTACCTCTTACTGTGCCGTCCCGACGACTGAATTAGTCAGGCTCACTTAAACTTCTGAATATCAGGATTTACATTGGAAAAAAAGACTAGCTTTTGCCATTCTCCGAGCCTAATCACATATTTCCAATGCTTCTAGGTTCTAATTACTTAAATTATTTAATAAGTTATTTATTTGTATGGTGCAATCATTTTAGTCGATTGCAGCGTAGAATCTCTCGTATTTATTTTCATGTATTTTTCTGGTCAAAGTTATTATTTATTTATTTAATTTTTAAATTAGAGGACCTTTTTTATTTAAAAAAAAAATTAACCGACTCGGTGGCAGGACTGTGAGGAAAACGACAAAGGCCGAGGGAAGGGCAGAGAGACAAACAGAAAGTGTCCCTGTAAGCTGCTATTCAGCACTGTCACGAGATCTGCGGGCAATAGAGAAGCCTTGCCTTTATATTGCATTTGGTTGTTTGCCTTTTGGTTGGTGACTTCTTTCCATCTTCCTCCATTAGATTAGGATCATTAGATTTTACGTTAGATTCATGAACCTTCCCCCCATCCCCCTCTCTCTCGGGTCCCATACATAACTTCCATGCAATTTACATCCAATGCCGCCGTAGACAATGGAGAATCATCACCGACATTGATCCTTCCGGTGATCGAAAGTAAACCCGATAACTAGAGATTTGATTTGACAAATAGGCCAGAATCGACAGGACATTTAACGAATCACGTCTAGCAGTTAGTTGTTGTGCAAGTGGATGTTTCTTAATAGTATCATATGCGCGTGAAGTTTTACTAAATTTGGTTGTGCAGATTGAATAAGATTTATGGGAAGGATGTGGTGGTGTGAGAGTTAAAATCCCAAGGGATATTCTTATTCGCGCCGAAAAAAATTCCAAGTTGACCTTGTCCTCGTTTAATCTTTCTCCCTCTTCGAAAGAGACACATATGGGGGATGATTTCGCAGTGGTGGTGACCTGACATCAGTCATCACTGTCAATTAAGGTTGTTGGCGACCTCACTAGGGCAGTTCATCTCAGGCGTCCGGCAATCACCGCCTCTCTCCGTTCCTCTTCATAGATTTCCATATCAAAGACAATTTTTGTAATTTTGACGATTAAAGTAGGGGGTTTTTCGGTCTTTACTAATATTAATTAAATCCTAATACGGATTAACCCGCCCCTCCCACCAGATTTATCTTTCTGCTACCAAACGTCGGATTACAGAACAATAGCAGGAGGAGATGTATCGTCAATAAGTCGAATAGGGACGGTTTCCATACGACGTGTCAAATCTATTTTGATGGAGACCCACCTCATGCAACGATTTCACCCATGAAAATCAAAGACACTCTCAACCATGGATCCTTATGAATCAAAATTTAGATATTAGAATCTGTCCTTTTCTTTTTCTTTCCATTTTTCTCTGTCGGCTGGATAAATTAAACCCTATGCTTAAACAAAAATAGTAAATCTATGAGCTGGCTCAAACTCAAAGAGCAAAGACTTCGCAACAAATTAATTAATTTCAAGCAACTATTTTAAAACGTGAAGATCAGTCAGAGGAAGGGGAATCAGAAGCAGAAGCTGCGACCGACGATTACTTTCTTTAAAGCATGTCGCGGAAAGTGAATTTCACGTAACACTGATAGATCGGAAATTAGTCCAGTGAGAATTTGAGTCCGAAAAAGCTTCTTGAGCTGGATGTAAAACGTGCGGTTGAGAATTGGACCTTCCCCGGAGCCAAAAGCCGGTAGTCTAACAATAAATCTCAGTGCCGCCATTGCGTATGGGACGAACGGCTTCGTCCCATACGTAGTCTAACACACAGAGCGATCTAATGATGGGCCGTGTCATAGAATTCGGGCCCAAACCTCCTGAAACTATGGGCCTGGGCTTATTATTACATTATTGGGCCCCGGTATCAAACATATCCCGAGTACATGAATTAAACGTTAGGTACTCAGGCGTTCACACACATTTTCATTTTGTTTTTTTCCCCAAAACCCACCCTTTGATGGGCAAAGTACCAACATCCGCACGCATACATATACGTACACAAACACAAATAACCTAAATTTGCTAGAAAAAGAAAAAAAGAGTTCGGGGAATTACTAATTCTACTGGAGACAAAAATGTGCTACTGTGTCGGATGCGACGTCAATATCTTCATGCACGATTGTTGATTGGAACTTCAATTCTATGAATAAGGAGCACAGACAAGGCTATGGCAATGGACACGTGGCTCATAACATGATTCCCAAAGTGAAAAACGCCGCAATGTTAATATGACGGTTCAGAAAGACCAAGGAATTGATCATGGAAAAATGGAGGATTTCCTCCAAGAATATACTTATTAGAAAGTTAAAGGAAAGGGAAGTCGAATCCCACTCAAACTTATGCCCCTTGCTTTCTTTATTTTGGGAGCTTCTACCATTTTCGCCAGGTGGGGTAACCCATTGACCGGGTACACCAGTTTTTTTTTTTTTTTTTTTTTGCTTTTAAACAATAATATGACAGTGACATAAGAATGACTTTTTCTTCTTCTCTTCAAAAAAGAATCACGGCTCTTTCGAGTGAGCAATGCGTTTTCAGTTCAACCTCCGGACAAGAGCAAAACGCCTCAGTCAATAAATGCGACCTTGTGATTTAATCTAGGAGCATTAATATTAAATTTATTTTGAATTAAGAAATTGCACGATTACACATACATTTTCTGGAGCATCAGATTTATCAGAATCTTTTAAAGATTTTTCAACCTTCGCAAGAACTTCACTTACATTGCATTCCCTCTTCTTCCCCATCAATCTTCCCATAATAAAGATATACATTATTATTTACACGAAATAAGAAACCGCAGCACATAAGCAAGTCATCAATACATACAATAAAATAATAAAATCGCTAAAAATGGAAATTATATACCTTCTAAACTTAATTCAATACTTTTATTCCAAGCATGTCCAAAATTGAATTCAAATCCCATCACAATTAACACTAAAGATCACCTCGCAAATCAATCTCGTCCGCAAGAATGTCCCTTAAGACATTATTGACCACAACCAACTTACCATGCTTACTTTATTATGGCTATAGCCTCTATTAAACATATATTGTTATTGAAATTGACATTGGAAATTAACAAACTAAAGAAAAATCAATCACACTAAATTTAATGTTCTAACCAAAAGAAAAATCTTTATCTAATCATCATCTGCGATAATAATTTAGCGTCGTTATGTAAAAATAGTGCTTAATCATCAAGCACATATCAATCTCTCAATCCCACCAAAACTAATAATTTAGATTCATTACTATAAAATTATTGAATTACTCAAAGCAAACAATAACTTTCTAATCTATAGAAAAACATCAGTCCAACTTAGGTCATCCAATAATTTATATTCACGATATTAAGAAATATCAATAATGAACTATTCAATATCCAACTTAAATAAAGAATTTGATAAATAAGTTTTGGGTCATCTCGAGTGCAAGAATATCTCACAAGGCATTATTGAGTAGAACCAACCTACAAGCCTTTCATTTATTTTTTTCCTCTTGACAAGTACAAGGTAAAATTTATTGTACTATAAATCTTCATTAAAACTATATTTTTAATTGGATGGACAATTTAGAAGTGAACGAATCATTCCCAAATCTGATGTGAAGTTCTACCTCCAACCAGTTGTCAAAGAAAAAGATCAACTCTTTATCTAGTCATTTACGATAGCAATTTCAGGCCATTCTTTAATTATACATGCCCTAATCAGAATCCAACTCGATAATAGTTAAAAATAAAAAATAAAAAATAAAAGGTAACAACTCATTTAATGTACCAAATATTCTGTCAACTTTTAAAAAAGATCCTCCAACTGCTAAGTTTAATTGCTAAATAACCAAATATACATAACAATAAAGTCTTAACTACCCAAAATCAAGAATGTGACAGATCAATCATAATAAATTAAGGATAGATCCAACAATGATGTTCTTTTTCAACTTAAGTCAATAATGCAATTATTAATATTTTTTCCAAAAATTCGTGCCATAAAAAATTTCCATATTTACATACCCACAATTACATTGCCATAAAATAATTATGCGTTCTATCAATCGAATTGAAGGTACATAATCAAATTGTACTCGTTTCAACTTCATTTCACTATGCATATAACTATGACTAATTTATAGCAATGACAAAATTCACACAATAATAATATTTAATCAATCAATTTCAATTTACAGTCTCGAATAGTCCAATAATATTCTTTTACAATTTTATTTAAATATGAGGGTAATTGAATTCAATCTGTAAACAAAACTAACCACTAAGCCAACCTAATTAAGTTTCCATTACATCAATTACATAGACAATTTTAATCGGATAATTTGGCACATACAAAGCACATATTAATTAAGCTTTTGGCATCATTGTACACTTATTTTCTGCGACATCATATATATGTGAAGCTTTGAAAGATTCCCTAAATTAAATTTGTAATTCATCAAGCAAATTCAAGTTATACCCCGTTATTATACTTTTCAATTTAAATTCACTATGCAAATAATCAAACTTAATTTCAAAAATATATACACAAAATTGACTTCTGAATACCTTAATTAAGTGTTTAAACCAATTAAGTTAATCAACTTAGATAAATGATTTCACACATATAGAACAATTACCAACTCATATATCCTAAATCAATGTTGTACATAGTCAAACAAGTTGCTAAATCCTAGATCCATACTCCTAAAATCGAATTCCTCTAAACCCTAACTACTCCATAATCAAATCCATACTCATCGCAAACCCCAAATACGACAATCAAATTGCAAAATTGAAAATTCAAACGAAAATCAAAACTTTCATGGCCAATGGTACATAATGTTAAGTGTTCTTAAAGATTCACGGAATCTTGTAACTTTGAAGGACCGTAGATCGAAACTGAAATGAATGGGAAGCCTCCGCCTCGATCACACGCGGATCTTATCGGCACACAACGAACGAAACATCTTGTAGAGACTGAAACGAGAATGAAAAACGAGAGAAAAAGAAGATTGAAAGAATAGAGACGAGAGAAAAGAGAGGAGAGAATGGAGAGATCGGACGGTAGAACTGCCCATTTTATTTTACATCGCTTTTTAACTGACGGGGGAAAGGTCAGACCGAGGAGAGCGGTCGATCACGTTGACCTTGAGAGATCGCGAGGCAGGCTCATGCGAACCGTCAGATGATGCGGGGCCCACCACGTCGCACGTGCGCTTGCCGACGAGGTACTGTTCAAGTAACGTGCTGACCACCCTCGACGTGCAGAGATTCAATGGCAGCGGTGGGCCCACCGGACCTCTCGTTTTAATGGGAAAGGGCCCCTGCCCCAGCCCCAGCCCCAGCCCCATGGGGCTTTTCCTGTAATTTTGACCGCGTCCGTCCGATTCCTTCTTATTATGGTTAAAAACACTGGGGCATGTGTGCTGGGGCCCAGCGAAATGTCGTTCCTCCTGTCTTGTCCAAATTTATTTATTTATTTTTTGAATCACTTCTTTTGCTGGCTACTTGTGCGTTTGATTTTAAAGTTGAGTTGAGTTGAGTTTTGATTTTAATTGAGTTGTAATGATTGTTTTATTGAATTATGATAAAATGTGAAAAAATAATGAATAGTTTAGAAAATTTAGTATTAAAAATTAAATTGAGTATAAATGAGGTATATGTAGATTTATGTATGGGCCCCACCTTTTAGACTTTGAAGAGTTAATTTTTGTTGTATAGTGAGTAGAGTTAAAGTTAAAGTTAAAATTTTAAAATCCGATTGTGAAACCAAACAGAGTATGGCCTCCTCCCTCATCTTAATCGTAAATCCTAAATGCCATAAAATTATCCGATTTCGAGCAACTTGAATTCTTTTAATTTTTTATTATATTAATAATTTATTTTATTATATTATATATTATATTATATCTTTAATGAATTAAATACGAAAAAGAAAACAATTTCATCCGAAATCCTATTTTGTCTTATAGGTAATTTAAAATTTAAAATAAATATATTATTTAATTCTAAAAAAAGAAATAATTAGTTTTATTACTTTCTCTCTTTATGCTCTATCTCCTTAATTATCTTTCTCATAAAAAATGAAAAAAAATTGAGACGAAATTGAAAGTTAATGATTTTTAATATAATTTACCATAATATTTATTTTTATCCGCCATATCCTATAAAAATTGACAAATATTTCTTTTTAATGTTGAATTTTCCAACAAAAACTTCATTAGTAAATAAGTGAGATAAAAAATAGAGAATATAAAGTTCATATCTGAAGTGAAAAATAGTGTTGTACAGATCTTTTTGCTTTATATTTAATATTTTAATTTAGTATATTATATATTATATATATATTTTTTTAATGAATAAAAAAGAAAAAAAATTATCATATACTCATGTTGTTTTATTGGGCATAAATTTAAAACTAAAAAATAAAAGGAGTATGTCATTCATAAACAAAGAAAATGAATGGGCCTTTTTATTTTCGTAAAAATTCTTTCATTCCGTTTTGATTAATTCATTGAGATCATAATCACTACTTTTTATGTGTATTATTTCCGATCTTGAAATATTTTTTTATTTACTTTTGATATTATTTTTATCATTACTTAGGTTGTTGTTAGTATTTCATTAATATTTTAAACTTTGGATTGTCCCTTATAATTAACTTTTGTAATCAATTAAAGCAACTCAATGGCCATCTCCACCTTTTACGAGTAAACTCTTCACATTAAATATTGCACAATTAATTGTATCAAATGATATGAGTAAATTAATGTACTAACACATGAATATAGGAGTACCATAAATACAATGTCTATAGATGGTAACACCACCCATGCAATGCACGGGCACAATACTAATATAATATAACATACATGTGTATATGCATATAAAAGTTAGGACATAATGCTACATCATCAACCTCGGTGAGCAATGGCTTCTTACAAAATGTCCTTTCGAATAACAATCGTATTATATCACATGTGACTGTCACCATTCTTTTTCGTGGAACCTTAACTTGTAAAGTTAAACCATGCGGGAGATTTGAAAATTTCGACTCATTTTTTGTTTCATGTGCATTCACAGTCGCAACATTTGACATTTTGTTTTGTGGCCGAAAAAAATATTTGAAATTTCATTTTTTCAAATTTTACGAAATTTCTCCACTTTCTAAAAATTCATCATCAATACTAATCATATTTAGTCTTAAATCATGATTGTTCAATCTCATTTTTTCACGTGCATTCTGCATAAAGTCATTCTTAATGCTATACAAAGAAATAAGATAACCTATATAGACCATCTGCACAATCTGTGTAAATGCATTGATTTGTTCCGTAGACGTACAAGATGCTCAATTGTGACAATGCGAATCAGTTAGGCGAAATTTAGATATACTTCTCGTTAATAAAACAAAAAAAAAGAAAGAGAGAAAAAGAAGAAAGGTAATGAAGATGAGAGGCAGTGGTGCTGTATAAAGCTGATATGATCAACTTCTTTTATAAGTAGGGGTGGCAATGTTTGTCATGTTGAAATAAACACATTCATACAATATTGACCCCATTAAATATAATTATTGTAAATTGAAACCAACTAAAGAGTGAACACAAAGTGAACTGAAGTGTTAGGATATAGGTTCAATAACACAGTATATATGACATGTTTACATAAATGGGTCTTATTAATGAATGAATAAATAAATTACGCCATATCTATATAAGGATAATCTTTTAAATTAGACGGTTATGAAATTTTAATATTTCACATAGATATCAGGGCGCAGGTTCTATACATTACGCACGAATTTTCCCCCCATTTAATGAAATTTTCACTCTATGTATCTTTCAAATCTATTTCCAACCCACAAGCGAGGGGAAGTATTAGTGAATAAATAAATAAACCACGTCATACATAACTTGGATTTTTTTTTTTACATTCTAACAGTATTTATATGGGTTACACTAGTTAAATCCGTTCCAACACGAATATTTATCATGTCTAATCGGGTCCGACTTGTTTAGAAATGAAAAACATTTAGCCCCATCTCGAACGCTTGACTTTATGTAACATCCATGTCGTGCTATCTTATGGTATAAGAAGTTCCCAGCCTTATTTGTAAGGATTGAGCATATTTCAAATTGAAACTTTAGTCTTCGAGTGATGCCACAGCAAAATCTGGGATCACGACCGGTTTGCTTGATTTGTATGGTGAGGCTACACTATCAACCTTTATCACTGGAACGCTTGATAATATATGCATGCTAACATTTAGCATTCGTAGGGGGGAAAAAATGTAATCGAAAAGAGCAAAACCAATTTCCAAAGAGAATGACACAATAAGATTTCACAATTCATCAGTCACTAACATTCACGTCATTAGTACAAAGAGTCTAAGATCTAAATATTTAATTAATATGCCAAGAAAGATTCTCTGCAATGTCTTTTTCATTTTGTCTACTCTATTGGTTGGCAACATCCAGTACTGAAGCAGCCTAAGGGCCCAACTTCAGAACCCGCAATAATGTAGAAACCGAAAGATATGTCAGCTCAAAGTTTTCCGCATTGGTCGTCTCCTCCTCCAGATTGCAAATAATATCGGGTCCAACAAGTCCCAGTACATCCCATCTCCATGGAGCCCACTAGGTCGTTAACCCGATCTACATGTGAATAATCTCTTCCGACTGTCGGTGCGTGTTTTACGTATCTAGATATTTGTGTGTCGGATGATAAAATGAGAGAAAATAAAATTTTGATATATAATATAGCTAGCCAAACTTACCGAAAAAAAATATAGCTAGCCAACATGACAATATCATGGCACCACTTCCTCTTAATTAGTACCATGGAAAGGCAAAAACATGCACACATGCAATTCCAGAATTATGCCGACTCTGAAAAGCTGGCAATACGTACCCCTGAGCCATATATTTTATCACTTCTCAGCATCCCTTTTGGCACATAGCTAGCCCTAATTTGAATTTCACTACACCAACACTAAGCATGGAAGAACCCATTAAAAAAAAAAAGAAGAGGAATTTAATAAAGTAATTATTGGGTGGTATCTTGCAAGCTCGGGCGGTTTTCCGGCGAGCTTGGGTGGTTCTCCAAGGGCTCCGGCATGGGCACGGGCTTGTTCCTTTGGTTGTACAAAGCGTTCAGCTGGTGGAAGTAAGGGCATGTCCTGGAATCAGCTGACCGCTTCCTGCTGACATTGCTGTCTTTGGTCTTCCTGAAATACTTGTTTATGTTCTCCCACTTCTCCTTGCACCGCTTCGCGCTTCGCGTGTAGCCAAGCTCTGACATCCTTTGCGAGATCCTCTCCCACAACGGAGCCTTTACGGCTCCCTGTTGATGATGATCACTGTCCTCATTGTTCCCTTGGATGGTGCACCTCAGGTTTATGAGTGCCAGCACTTCCTCCCTTGGCCATCTCTTCCCGGTGTCGGAGCACTCGCCGGTGGTGTTGCTAGTTCTTAGATTCCGGGGCGTACTTGAGGAGTTAGGGTTAGGAGAGACAAGGGCCGGAGGAGGAGGAGTCAGATTCGGCCTATCGTCTTCTGCTGGACCTGCCGTTGAGGATGGAGTCTTGGGCTCCTTCTCCGTATCGACCCGGGCAGTGGGGTTCCTAGGGTTTGGAATTGGATCCTTGCCATCTTTGTCGGCCTCGCAGGAAGGAGAGGTGAATCCCTTCAAGAACTCGATAATGGTGGCCTGCCGGTTGCCGGCAACGGCTTGCTCCTGTGCCCTCATGTCGAGCTCTTTGTTGAGCCTCTCCATCTCCATCTTTTTCCAAGCCTCTTCCTTCTCGACCATCTCCCGGTCCCTCCTCATCATGTCCTCGAGGAGCTTGTTGTGCATCTCTTCCTGCTGTGCCATCAGCCTCTCGACGACACTCTCGCAGAAGCGCTTGAACATCTCGAACTTCTCCCACGTCTTCCTCTTCTTAGCAACCTTATCCTCCTCCCTCTCCTCCTTCAGTCTCTTCTCATCCTCTGCTAACGATGTCGTTTCCACGGCTTGCGAGTCGACCTCTTCCATGTTGTTCTGCCCCATTTTCTCCCCCTCTACTCCTCCTCTTCCCACTTCCTCCTCCTCCTCCTCCTTGTCTTCTTCCTCCATTGGCTTCTCAACGTTGCCATCATCATTGTCGTTGCTCTGCGGCACTTCATGGAGCTGTTGATGTTGTTCCGGAGGAGTCGGAGGGTTCTCATGATGATGATGATCATAGAGCTCCTCAAGCTCGTTGACAAGCAGCCTATAATTGTTGTTGTTCTTGGAGTAGTTAATGTTGATATTAATGTTGTTGTGGTTGTCGTCGTTGAATGATGTTCTTGTCTGCTCTTCAAATTTCTCCTTGCACTTCTCTGCACTCCTCTTGAACCCAAGCTCTGCTAGCTTCCTGCACGCACCATTTACGTCCATATATAATTCCAAAAATCACCCCCGCCATTAAATAATGTGCAGGTTCTTCAACAATTGAAGCCCATGTCATAAGTATGTATTCCATTTCACTGTGTGCATATGTATGTGACATATATAAATTATATAGGTGTACATGCGTAATAATATTCCCATGTGTGTGCTACTTAATTTACTCCCTTTCCCTTCCTTCTCAATTTGAAGATCCCAAGGCACAATATATATTTATGAGTTGCCTCCATTTCTGCACAGTCTAAGTGAACAAGTTCTCATCGTCTTGGCGGGGACAGACATTCACTAGTCACAACTCATCAAACCAAAGAACAAGTCATGTAGTGGAGATTAAAAATTTAGCTAGTCAAATGCATGCATGTCACACCATCACATGACACATATATGGGGAAATTAACAACATGTGTGCAAATAAAATAATACCCATTTCCCTCCGATCCTCGTTCCAAAAGAAAATCAAGTAGTATTCAAAAAGGGTATCCCATATTGTGGCACAGTAGGTGATTGTACCATATAATGATTTCACTACGGAATTTCCCGACATGAGCTAGCTAGTTCTGGACAAAAATCTCGCATATGTGCATTCAGATAGATGCATACAGTAACTACCTGGATACATGTTCCCAAGTGACCTGGGGGAACCAGTTCTCCATGTTGGATCCGATCCTCAGCAGTGCAACCACTTCTTCGTTGCTCCACGGGCCATGATCCACGGGTTCGGGCATCGACCGGTCGACTCGGGCCTCGATATCGAAGTTCGCGGACATGGCGAGCAGCGACCTTTCCTTCCCCTCTTCTTCTTCGGCTGCGACATCTTTATGGTGCAACAGTAGGGAGGGATGGTGGAGGTGCAAGAGATGGTGTTGGTGATGGGAGGCAGATAAAGGAGGAGGAGAAGGAGGAGGATGAGGGATGGGGGTAGGGTTAGGGTTTGGGAACGGATCAAAGCCATGGAAAGGGAAGGCAGAGAGCTGAGGGGGGAGAGGGAGGGGTGACGATGAAGCTCTTGAAGAAGCTATGAACTGGTGGAATTGCTCTGGTACTCCATCAAACATGGCTTTGCGCGTGTGAGTGTGTGTATTTTGCAAACCTCTTTACCTCTGTGTCTGTCTTCTCTCTATCTATTATTTCTTGTTACTGTAAATTGGCAAAATGATATATGCAAGAATACAAAAAGGCTCTCTCTCTCCTATCTTCTCTCTCTATCTTTCTCTCTGTCTCTGATCATTTATCAAGTATTTTGTCCTATCATGGAAAGGGCAGAGAGATGCATACAGCACACCCACGCCCGCACTCTCCATTCACGAATGTGAAACTCACCTTCATAGGCATCCGAATCTTCCGCCGCATACGTCACGCGTTTCGTATTGATCATCGTGATGACGGTCGATAATCCAAATCACAAATTATCGACTTGACAATGCACTGATCGGACCTTTCACTGCTAAAGCTTTGTTTAGTTTTCAAATAAAAAATTTTATTCTATCCAACTCAAAAATTCTATTCTTTCCTAAATTCAATACCGCAATTATTACTGTTTTATCTTTTTCTTCATTTAATAATAATTTCTCACTTATACTTTTTTCTAACTATTTTTATAATTAATTTTTTAATAATAAATTCACCATATATTTTCACATCTATATATACAAACATAGAGATAATATTTAATGAGTATTACTCATCCACTTTAAATAAGTAAGAACCAATCAATATGCTTACGAGTGGGAATCTGTGTGCCCATTGTGGAGCTGGTTTTTCACTTTCAGACATTTTTATTGGGTATTACACATCCAAGTATATGAGTAATACTCACTCAATATTTGCTCACGTATATATATATCTGTTAACACTTGCAATTATTACATAAAATTAAGTTAAAATTGGATGATGATACAACTCAAAAACCAAACGCAAGCTAAACAATCAGTTATAGAATGTCGTGTAATGTAACAAATGCATGCACGGAGTACACCATCTTTCTCAACTGTACATCCTATTTTCTAGAATTCAAAAGAAATTGTCAAAAACATTCAGACCAGATAGATGAATTGAAGTTCTTAACCAAACCTTCTCTTGTGATCGGTATTTATGTCTCAAAGCGATCAGACTGATCAATCATATATTTTGTCATGTGTATTTATCCTTTAGGGACCAATCACTGCGAGACTAGTATATGCTCCGTTTGTTTTCAAAGTCGTGATTTAAGATTTTAACTTTAACTTTAACTCAAAACACTACACAACAAAACACACATTTCAAAAGTCAAATTGGTGGGCCCCATATATTATTAAAATACAATCCTATTTAATTAATTATCTATACCTTCCATTCATTTCATATTTCAAAAGTCAAACTGGTGGACCCCATATATTTTTGTCTTCTTCTACAATCACAATCACAATCACAAATTCGTGACTTTAACTCCGAAAACAAACGCATTGGTACAAACTGGAACACGATCACGGCATGCCAATCGGGCCGGATGGATCTTACCGACCCGAATCACGGAAGAGCGCATGATTGGAGGAGCGCGTGGGGTTTCACAAAGGAAGGGTGAGAGTGGGGAAAGAAGAAGGGTCCCAGATAGAAAATGATACATTTTGAATTATTATAATAGATACGTGTAGATGTATGTACGTATGTATGTGTGCAGAAATATATGCAGAGGGGAGTGTGGGGGAGTGCTTAGAATCCTATGCAGTCGCTGATGGTGTAATAAACGGCAATAGGATGGCCGGACACGTGAAACCATGCAGACACTGGGGACCAATTTATTTAAGGAAGACAGCCATAGAGAAAATGTTCAGCTGCTCCTATGGTTTAGCATAGTTTCCTTGTACCCTCACCCCGACATCTGATCCCTTCGGCATCATCATCAGAGCCACGGCCACACATCCACATGCATACACACACACACACACACACACACACAAGTCTATATGCAATGTCCATGCATAGCTTTCTGGGATATACTGTCACCGTACACTGATTGCCAATTTTATCAGATCAGATCATATCCTCCTAAGTGACCCACCTAGGTTAATTCTGGCTATTCTCGGGTTCAATTTTCCAGCAACCCCGTGCTATCTCCCCATTTAACTAAAATATATAACATAGATCTGTTTCCGGGACTAGACAAGGCTCCGAGACTATAATGGTGAACGAATATATGGTTAATTAAGGATGAGAGTACTTATGGATCAACCTTTACCCGAAGTAATCTTTTACGTCCATCTTCCTCTGTCGTCATGCTTGGTAATAAGTTCTTGGTGTAAATCAGCATTCGGGGTGTAGGTCCTTACATTACAATTCATCTTTATTCGAAGGTTTGTAACGATCGGCGCGGCTCTCGAGCCGTCCGTGAGTTACCTCGTACAGGTCTTTCTAGGACACTTCGTTCGAACCCATGTTCACTTGAGGGAAAGGAAAGCCTCTCCGAGGAAACGATTTTCACTTGACAAAAGAGAGAGAATTGCAGGAAAACTAGGCAAAGGACAGTGGAGCATGTTTTCTTTGGAAATTGAGTTCCTAAAAGTCCTTCAATAGAAATTGGAAGAAAATAAAATAAATGAAAATGATAAAAAAAAAATCCGCCTTAAAAAATCCACGAGTTAAGAATTTTATCTTTTAATAAACCAATTCGACTTGCGTGAATTAATTGGAGCTTATTGAACTTTCGTATATAATGTGTTATACCTAGAAAAATAATCTTTAGAGTTATGGAATTAAATGCCAAGGGATCGAGCCCCTTGTGTTGTCTTTTTTCTCTTTTATGGCCTATCTGCTCTTTCATGAATATCCATCTTCCTTATAGGACCGCTGCGTCAGCATCGTTTGGTCCTTTCTGGCCACGACTATGTGATATATATCTCTGGCTATCCATGCAATTACAACAAGCATATCGGTTGAATACTCGGCACGCTTCGCGCGAAATAGAAGGCTGAGTTCGGTACATAAGGATGAACCGACATTCCGGCCGGTTTCCGATGGGCATGGGAGTTGGGCCAATGATGGGCTTGGCAACATCTCAATTTGAATCCAAATTGGGTACCTCAATGGGCCTCAGGTGTCTAGCCCAGTCCACTCTTTTGGGTTTCAAGGAACGCCCCATGAATAGGAAAAGTTGAGAAATCCTACTGGTAAAAATCAAACTTAAAACCCGTCGGTCGGTGGTGGCTGCTTATTATTTTTCTCCCCGTTGGATGCCATACTAATAATTACAAAAATACGGATATCACAAAATGTCCCATGTAGCCCTCTAGGCATGGACAATTTACTTGACAACCTCCTAATCATGTGCTGCTTATTAGATCAAATCTCATGATTGATTGATTAACCATACATACCCCCAACTTTTGGCATTTTCCCTAAATCGGCTCCTAGTGTCATTTTTCCCTACGACAAGATTGCTTATGTTTCCTGTCCATATATGATTAAGGGGCAGAACAATTCTTCGCTTGGGTAAACTATGCCGTCCGATTAAAATTAAGTCGACCTTAAGTATTCCGGTAAACGACTATTGTGATCGTACTCATGATAGAGAGTTCGATCCAAGTAGCTAACGGTGAGCAGATCAACATCTTTTTATACCGCTAGGATTGGTGTTGCCGCTCAGACCTGGTTGCAATCCGGATGAAGTACAACGGAGCAGAGAACATAAATTGGTTTTTATCTGTTCCATTTTTCGGTAAGCTAAAGAGTACAAATACAAAAAATATATGGAATTCTAATTCGGCAAGAAGCCACGTATTCTACGCACATGCGATGTGACATTCGCCGGAATAAAAATCAATCATACAAGTGTTTGCACATTAATCTTCGGATGATTTGTTCATTTGTGTATTTCCTTCTTCCGGTGAATGAGTTTGGAATGCGTTTGACAGCTCATGATAATGAAGAGATAACTGTCAATTCTAAGGGAAACACCTAACGACGCTGCCATTCTGTTCTCCTCCACCAGCTCTGTATCTCGTTTTTTTTTTTTTGCGGCGGGAAACATTTGCCAGAAACCCAACGCAGAAAGGGAGAGATGGTGAAGCAATTCCCAGCAATGGGAATTCATCTTTATTTGAAGGTTTGGACCGATCGGCGCGGCTCTCGAGCCGTATGCGAGTCACCTCGTACAGGTCCTTCTAGGACACTTCGTTCGAACCCATGTTCACTTGAGGGAAAGGAAAGCCTCTCCGAGGAAACGATTTTCACTCGACAAAAGAGAGAGAATTGCAGGAAAAATAGGCAAGGGACCGTGGAGCATGTTTTCTTTGGAAATTGAGTTCCTGAGAAAGTCCTTGGATAGAAATTGGAAGAAAATAAAATAAATGAAAATAATTAAAAAAAAATCGTCCTCCAAGTCAATCTTTAGAAATCTGCACGTAACAATTTTATCTCTTAATAAACCGATCCAACTTGCGTGAATTAGTTAGAACCAATTGAACTTTCCGGATGTCTTGTACTATACCTAGAAAAACAATCTTTAGAACCATGGAATTAAATGCCAAGGAGGGATCGAACCCCTTGTGTTGTCTTTGTTCTCTTTTAAGGCCTCTGCTCTGTCATGAATATCCATCTCCCTTATAGGGCCGCTGCATCAGCATCGTTTGGTCCTTTCTGGCCGCGACTATGTGATATATGTCTCCGGCTATCCATGCAATTACAACAAGCATACCAGTGGAATGCTCGGCACGCTTCACGCGAAATAGAAGGCTGAGTTCGGTACATAGGGAGGAACCGACATTCCGGCCGGTTTCCCGATGGGCATGGGGTTGGGCCAATGATGGGCCTGACATCTCAATTTGAATCCAAATTGGGTACCTCAACTCTCTAGCCCAATCCATTCTTTTGGGTTTCGAGGAGCTCCCGTGAATAGAAAAAATTGAGAAATCCCACTAGTAAAAATCGACATCAAACCTGTCGGTGGCGGTTGCTTATTATTTTTATTTTTATTTTTCTTCCCGTTGGATTCCATACTCATAATTACAAAATACGAAAATCACAAAATGTCCCTTGTAGCCCTCTAGGCATGGACAATTTACTTGTCAACCTCCTCCTAATCATGTGCTGCTTATTAGATCAAATCTCATGATTGATTGATTAACCATACATATCCCCAACTTTTGGCATTTTCCCTAAATCGGCTCCTAGTGTCATTTTTCCCTACGACAAGATTGCTTGTGTTTCCTGTCGATATATGATTCCGGGGCAGAACAACTCTTCGCTTGGGTAAACTATGCCGGCCGGTAAAAATTAAGTCGACCTTAAGTATTCCGGTAAAAGACTATCGTGATCGTACTCATGATAGAGAGTTCGATTCAAGTAGCTAACGGTGAGCAGATCAACATCTTTTTATACCGCTAGGATTGATCTTGCCGCTCAGACCTGGTTGCAATCCGAAGGAATTATAAGGGAGCAGAGAACATAAATTTGTCTTTATCTTTTCCACTTGTTTGGTAAGCTAAAGAGTACAAATACAAAAAAATATGGAATTCTAATATGAAATGACAAGAAGCCGCATATTCTATGCGCATGAGATATTACATTCGCCGGAGCAAAAATCAATCATGCAAGTGTGTGCACATTAATCTTCGGATGATCTGTTCATTTTTATATTTCCTTCTTCCGGTGAATGTGTATGGAATGCGTTTGACAGGTCATGACAATGAGAGATAACTGTCAGTTCTAAGGGAAACACCCAACGACGCTGCCATTCTGTTCTTCTCCACCAGCTCTGTATCTCTTTTATTTTGCGGCGGGAAACATTTGCCAGAAACCCAACACAGAAAGGGAGAGATGGTGAAGCAATTCCCGGCAACGGATGCGTGGATGCGGGAGGCGGTTGAGGCCTCCCAGTTGATTGATGATCTTGAGACCAGGATCAAGAACTGCAGTCCCGACCATCTTATTGGGCTCAAAGACTCTGCGAAGCCGAAGCTTTTACAGCTCGGGGTGAAGCTCGATCGCCTTGAGTCTCTGTTGCACAACCCGCCCTTGAAGCCCATCTTGTATGTCTCTCTCTCATATCATCTGGATGGCTTGTTTATGGATTATCTTGATTATTAAGATTGGGAATGGCTGTTCTGTTTGTGGAGGGAATCCATTGCGCTAGACCGTCTTTGTTTTCCGTATTATGAGAGGCACGGAAACTATCATGTTAATCGAAGTGGCTAGGTTCTTTCACTTATCAGCTATTTCGATTTTGCTAGTCCTTGGGAACCGCGTAGAGATGGATAATTTGGATCAGAATAGGCCCACTCCAGGGGACAAATCGATAGGAAATGCTATTTGCTTGGTAAGAATAAGAATGAACTTCTATGAAATGAAAGAGTTTCACAGGAATTGTCTTGATCGTCGGATATCATTGATAAATGGGAAGAAGTGTTATTGAATGACTTCCTGCAATTCTTCCCGTGTACAATTGGGATATCAAGTTTGCGGAGTTTGAATAGCAAATGCCGTCAAGGAGTTGTCTGCGCGGGAGGATAGTTCTCGAGTCACTAGGCGTCTCTCCTTCTCTTATGAGATGTTCATGATTGTAAAACCGAGAAATCTGGACATGAAATGAAGTCGATTCTTTATGTTGCACTGAAGGATACATAGGAACTGGTGGTTTTTGTAATGTATTTCGACTAGGTATCCAGAATGAAAACTCAACACCACATCGGATTCATATTTAACAGACAAGTAGGAAAAATTTGTGCTCTTCACCAAGTCTGATCCACTGTCTTTCTAAGGATCGAGTTCAGCTTTCTCGTCTAGAGACGGATGTAGTCAGAGAGAGAACCAAAGTTTCATGCTGAATGTCGGACCGGCTATCTGCATAACTAATCCTTTCTGGCAGTGTGTGTGCAGAACCGAGACGGACATAGACTTGAGATGGAAACTGCTGTCGGATATTCAGCTCAGGATGAGAGTGGTGGCTCTCACTCTCTTTGCAGTACGTTCCACAAACAGGTCCTACTTCTTCTCGTGTTTTATTTTAGCCGGCAAACCAGCAATCATGCGACTCTTACGCTGTTTCTCAGTGGAAATCTTGGAAGGATAGACTATGTTCATTTTCTATGGCTCAGACGGAAGGGTAGCACAACTGTCAATCGAAATGTTCATGGGGAGTAGATCATGAAAGGGTTATAAATTCTCATCCACAGCAGCATTTTCACTTGGTTCTTCTGGGCTGATACATGAAATCGATGTCTGAACCTTTACTCGGTTTTGATATGGGTTTGGCTTTTCAAATTGTTACAGGCCTGAAGGTCTACAAAATGCTGCAGACACCGAAGAAATCAGAAGATCTCGGAGCATTCATGACTGTGGTACGTGGAAATTCATGAGCGGACACTCAGATCATATATCCACTAATTTCCACCTAAAAGTAACTTGTTCTTCCCATAATATGAGAAAGCGGAACAACTTCCATGCTAGCTACGAACCGACTGTATCATATAATGTTTTTAATTTAACCCGACAAAAGAGAACAACAGGTTCTCACTAACAAACTCTTCACCCCTGATGCAGACAGCATGGCAACGACATTATCAAGAGATGATCCCGAGATGCTCAAGCCACTCATAGTAAGTAAACCGATTCCCCTTACAAACCAATACCATTCAAGTCGCTTCTGCCGAGTCATTCAGTATCTAATTATGATGTGTCTGCTTTTTCCTGCTTCATTATTGCAGTTACCTGATGCCACTCAGAGCCAGACACAGGTACCTACCTCGACTCGGCATTACACAAACAGTTACATTTTGCAGGTTCGTGTTTTTTTGGTTTGGGTGTTTAATACGGATCTGCTGAACGAGTTTCATCATCTCTTTCTATCACGAGCAGATAAAAGAATGCGGCTCATCCATGTTGAAAACTTGCTTGCGGAAAGCTTGCTGGACCGCTGGCATGATTCTAGGAGCTTTTGCACTTCTGTTCGCATTGTTCGTCCTCTGCACACTCGTATGAGGAAAAGAACTCCCCCACCCGCCATATATAGATCTGTCGGAGTCTTATACAGCCTTGGATCTCTCTTATTTTGGATAAATATCATAGGCTTGAAGTTGAAGTTACTGTTATAGATTTTGCATCCCAGAGATCAGATGCTAGAATTACGGATGCCATTCCGAGTTCAGCCTCAGCATCGATCAAAGAACCGAAGCAGACATGTTTAAGCATAATTTGTGCTCTTAGTTCCGCATGAAGGCAAATAATTGTGTTTTTGTTGAGAAGAAACATATCGACCAAGTCCGGCATGTAGTATTTGAGCATATATGGTCGCAATTATCTATTCAACTTGCGTCACGTCATTATTCAATTTCAAATTTTTTTTAAAGAATTGCACTCTGACCTTCTTTTTTCTTAAAAAAGAGAGGAAAACCAAACTAATAAAGGGAGGAAATTCCAAGTAGACCCCTTTTTTGAGTTGGCAATAGCCGATTTGTACCGGTCGCTATTCTAGACGGGAGACGAGTTAATATCGTCAACAATGTAACATTAGACACGAACAAATCGCATGGTCTTTGTACGGAAACATGTTTTAATTAATTAAAATCCCTGAATTAGCCCTTTATAATATTTGATTAATGGGAGTTGGTTCTGCATGAGACAAGACGTGAAACCCGGAATTCTCAGTAATATTAGGTAAATTAAATTCGACTAATATATATCCATTATATATGTGATATTATTATAGGACTGTTTTCAATAGAATGGTTTTTTTTTCTTTTTTTAATTATAAGGGAGGCACATGAACCTATTATAAAGAAATTTTTTAAAAAATCTATTAAAGGGTAAAAGGCAAACAAATAGTTCTACCATATGAAAATCAAAAGCGAAAATTCAGGCAAAGAAAACGTGAGTCATTATATTATACTCTTCTTTTCTAATAGGTTTACAATATGACGAATAAACACATACAAATCATTAAATGGTTTTTTTTCCCTTTTTTAGTTATAATGGAGGCACATAAACTTATTACAAAGAAATAAAGAAAAAATCTAATAAAGCGTAAAAGGTAAACAAATAATGATACCATATGAAGATCGAAAGTGAAAATTCAGGCAAAGAAAGCGTGAGTCATTACACTATACTCTCATACCGATCATTATTATTTTTTCGATGAATCATATTAATTACTATTAATATGCACTATTAAAAATATCGGGATTACCGAGGGCCTTGGTAAAAAATGTTGAGGGATTTCACCTCTCTCATATTTTTTTTCTTGCATTTTTGAAGTCTCGAAACCAAGACCTCCCACCTCCTAGCTCCCATTTGCCCATCCCTCATGCCATTTCTTAACCATTAAACTACGTCATTGTTCTTGTCGTTTCTCTACACTTAATTATATTTGTATTGCTTGTCTTTATATTTTCTTTTTAAAAAACCAAAAACTTGTAATATGAAAAAATTTGCATTGATAATATATACATTTAATAATAAATTCAACATGATTTATCTATATAATGCACTTGATATTTAATTGAATATAACCACATCGTTTATTTGACCTATCTAAATAGATTATAATGTAACATAATCGAGAATTTTGTTGTATTTGGTTTTATAGTTGAGTTGAGTTGAGTTTTGATTTTAATTGATTTGTAATGATTGTGTTATTGAATTATGAGAAAAAGTGTAAAAAAGTAATGAATAGTTGAGATAAAGTGATGATTGTGTTGTTGAATTGTGGAAAAAGTAATGAATAATTGAGAGAAAGTAATGATTGTATTGTTGAATTGTGAAAAAAGTAATGAATAATTGATATAACTTAGTATTAAAAATTGAATTGAATGGTTAAAAAATTGAAGAAAAATGGAAAAATAATAATTGTGTTGTTAAATTGAAGATAAGTGAAGTTAAGTGGAGTAGAGTTAAAAACGAATTGTAAAACCAAACGGGCTATACTTTCTCTTACAAGTTCGAACATGCTTTCCAATACTATTTATTTTGAGGTTTTATTTCTAATACAATTTATTTCATTCATTCTTTTTTTTAAAAAAAATTTCATGTACAATATTAAAATGGTAAGTAACTATAAAATGCATCTATTTATGACTCGCGCTGTGAGCGTAAATATAATTTTAATTATAATGTTTACGCTCTCCTAATGCAAACATTATGTTTACATAGTTATATCTAGATATATTTTTTCAAAAACTCAAAATTTTAAATATTTAACACTTTCAATCCTAAATTAAATTAGTTTTATATTTAACTTACAATATAATATTCTCTTCAAGAAATATAATTTATATGTCTACAATTATTATTGTAAAACAAATATTAATTTTCTCATTTGATATTTTATCTTTTTAACTTTTTATTAAAAATTCATACTTTTAATTTACCGAGGGATTTTTCCCTTGGTAAATTATTTATAAAAAAAATAATTTTTTTATAATTTTATCGAGGAAAAAATCATTTGGTAATTCCTCGATAATTTATTTTTAAAAAAAGGGAAAAATCCCTTGGTAATCCCTTAGAAATCCCTCGGTAAATTTTTCAAGGGATTTCAGAGGGAGTTTTACATAGGGACGCAATCTCTCGGTAATTCACTTGGTAATCTCGGTATTTTTTGTAGTGATGTAAATATGATAATTATATTTTTTTAACACATAATTATATATATATATATATATATCTCCAGCGGGTGCCATCTAAGCGACAACTAATGTTGATCTTTTGGAGGGAACATCAAAGGATACACCAAAAGTTGTCGGCATTCTGACCATGAGAATATGGTACAACGACGAATTGCACTCCTAACCAGGAAAGAAATTCATTTATTCTTGTGACTTGAGAGTATTCGTAATTTCACCCAAAAAAAAAGAGTTTGCATTTTGATTTCTACAAGAGCATACAAAATGAAAAGTAATATGCTTATTTATTTATCCTTCTTTTAGTAATTAATTAAGTTATAAGTACGTTTAATTTGTTTTCACATGGTAAAGTTTACAGAAGCGACACATTCATCTCGTTTTAGTCAGGGAAGTTTTCCAATGAATTATAGCAAAGTGCCCCTTAAATGATTTTGATCATGCGAAGCAAAAATAGCTTAATTTTATTTGAGTTTCATGATCTGCACCGTCGGCATCATTTAATGTTGTTCTCATTATACACGACTTCAATCCTATCCGATCTTTGTTCGATTAACACACCGCCTATTTAAGTTAGGTCAATGTCCAAGATATCGATGTTTCATTGGAACCCACTTGTCTAGAGCGTGTGTGAAATGTATATAATCCCAAAACAGTTAGTTTGTGGTGTCTTTGATGTACCCTAACACCCAACCATGGGCACATGCCCCTTCACATAACATATCTATACAAACTATCCACACACAAAGAAAGATAAAAAGAATGAAAAAAATATAATTTCCGACTGTGATTTTGAACATTTAAGAAAATTAAACCGTTTGGAAAAACAACGATATATAACTTCGTATTAATACCATATGTGATTTTTTAAGCAACTTTCAATACAAGAATCAAAGTAAATTTCGTAAAATGAGATTAGTATTAGAAGTGAAAGGTCACATGAAAATTCTACTTATGAGAACACAAATCTATCTATATATAATCTTAATCTTAATCTTAATATATTAAAAAACTGTTGTTCCATCATGAGTGAAAGAAATGCTGCCAAGTGTCCCATCTCCCATGGACAAGCACAAAAACTTGGCTTTAGTGGCATGAAGTTGTTATGATATTGTATATCACATCTACATATACATTTAACTAGTTCCTTTCACCCTCGCGAAGGGTCAACTGAAGTCCGAACCCAAGTTTGAGAATAAAAGAAAAGAACATTACACATTTTACAAAAATGGAGTATTATTATTTTTATATTCATAAATTTATTTCCCTGAAAATAATATTATATATCACATCTACATATGCGTTTACATCTCCTATCTTCCAAAGAATTTTAAAATTAGTATATCACATCTACATATACATTTAACTAGTTCCTTTCGCACTCGAGATCGGTTGAGTGAAGTCTAAACCCAAGTTAGAGAATAAAAGAAAAGGACATTACACATTTTACAAAAGTGTAGTAGTATCATTGCATACTCATGTATTTATTTTCCTGAAAATGATATTGTGCACAACTTTCTATGCATAAAATACGCGGATAAAGAAGGGTTAATTATCTTAAAAGGCACGACATTTGCATTTTTTCCTAAATATAACACGACTTTTAGAAAATAACACAAAATGCACGACCCCTATATTTTTTTCTTAAATATAACACGACATTTTGAGAGTAGTACAGAAATACATGAATTTCCCCCCTTTTTTAAAAAATATAACATTATCTTTAAAAAATAAACAGAAAGACACAATCGTCAGGTTTAATTGTGATTATGGTGCAGCGTCAATTATTCATCAAATGTAACAGTAACAGCTAATGACGCCTCATAACACAACATATTTTTATTTAATTAAAAAATAATTCTAAAAATTAAAAAATTGAAAAAAAGATTCTTTTTCTAGGATAAAAAAGAAAGAAAGGAGCGGATTGAAGATTGTGGGGTGCAATCGAGGCTCTTACTGCCGAAATGAGAAAGCACTTAATTTCGGGGCTCTTTTGATTCCGGTAGTGGGTGCCCCGATTATAGCCATTACCTACATAATTGGTGTCTTGCTCCTGCCAGTGGCCCCAATTGGGATATGGTAGCCACCGACGTACCTACCAATGTTGGCCCCCTCCCCATTTCCTCTTATTAAGTTGAATCTCCCTTTCATTTCTTTTAATTTTTTAATTAAATAAAAACTTGTGGCTTTACTTGTCCAATCATGTTGTTTCACATAGCATTGTTAGCTTCACATTAGCCATTATCATTACAGTCTGACGGAATAATTAACGTGGTGCGAGATGAGGAATTAAACTTGAAGGTTGTGTCTTTTTGTGTTATTTTTTAAAGTTCATACTATATTTAGGAAAGTGCAAAGATCGTACCTTTTTGTGATACTCTCCAAAAGTCGGGCTATAATAAGGAAAAAAATACAAATGTCATGTCTTTCTATATTATTTTTCAAAAGTCGTGCTTTTATAAGTGATTAACCGTGATAAAGAAACAATGAATTTAGCTATTGGAGTGTTAGCTTACTTTTTAATTGTGATATCTTGGGTTCTATTAGATCCCGCATTTATTTCTTCTATCATTTTCTATTTTATTTTGGAAAAAAAATATTATCATTAAATCCTTCTCTTTTAATTTTAAAACAACATCATAAGTAATAAATTTATAAGATCCAACTAACCAATAAAAATACGAATAATTTAATAAAATGGTTATTTTCATTAAATTTATTGATAAACTCGTGTCTTTGTATATTATAAACTAATAATATCAACGTAAATTTTTGTTCCAAGATTTACATTAGGTACTTTATATAACAACGTAGGTGCTTAGCAATAATAGTATAGTAAGATAATGTAATTCAAGAAGTAATAAATAATAATAATAATAATAATAATAATACAAAAACTTATCGAAAAAAAGTCATGATGCAAGTATATAAATCCTTATATTACAACTGATTGCCGTAGCGAAGCACGACCTTTGCCCCTAGTTATAAAAGCTAAAACAACTCATAAAACGATGCCTTGTAAGACATGCAAAGTCTATAGTTGAGTGACTTTTAAAAATCCAACTAATTACTATGCGACAAATGCGCGTGCTATTATCATTTCACATTACCAATGAAACTCCAAAAATTTTAAGTTATAGAAGCCGAAAAATCTTTTATTTATGTAAGTAGACATATATAGTGTTTAAAACATTAAAATCTCCCTATGAATTGTTATATACACCCTCAGTATCTGCACAAGAATAAAGTAAAAAAATTTCTACCCAAAATATAAGGAATCTCCCATGGTCGTGAAAGTTGGTCCGACGAGAAAAATAAAAAAAATTAATCAAAACAAACAAACGGTCACGGTTGAGAAAGACTATGAAAATTAACTTTCTCATAGACAGAGATCAGTCGCGATTAAGTTTACTATCTATATACCCGTTCGGTTACCTGGTCTTTTTATCACATATATATATACACGACGATTCTAGCTCGTACATATATACAGGCCTTTCTTCTAGTTTTTCTAATTTCAAATCGAGAACGAAATGTGATTATAATGCTCCGTTTGTTTTCAAAGTCGTGATTTAAGATTTTAACTTTAACTTTAACTCAAAACACTACACAACAAAACACACATTTCAAAAGTCAAATTGGTGGGCCCCATATATTATTAAAATACAATCCCATTACAATTAATTATCTCTACCTTCCATTCATTTTATATTTCAAAAGTCAAACTGGTGGGCCCCATATATTTTTGTCTTCTTCTACAATCACAATCACAATCACAAATTCGTGACTTTAACTCCGAAAATAAACGCATTGTAATAAACACGTCTTCTCGATATTTTTGTGTGTTAAATTTGGTAATCTTCTTTCTCTATCTATGGAGAGAGAAGAAGACATTGATAATTTTGAAGACATTTTATTTTTTCCTTTTTTCCCTTCATAAACAGCTTGGCAGCAAAAACAGAATAATATGTACGTAAATAATTCAACATGGACCGATTCAATTGATTCGACAGTTATTTCCTTTAAATAATGTCCTAAATTCAAGTTTCGTGAATGAAGAAAATCTATGCTCGAAGAATTTTACCTCTTAATAGGCCAATCCGACTCGAATTGAATTAGTCGGGACCTGTTATGGTTCTAAATAGCAGAGTATACGATGAAAAAAAGAATAATATATATTCATTTCCATATATATTAGGTTTACGATCACAAATTATATTTCCAGCCGAGAAGAACTATAGGTTTAGTAGTCCATTTAAACTATATTTCCAGGTACTAGAAAGTAGCAACAGCACAAGTTAATAATATGTTAAAATAATTATATTAGATCAAACTGATACATGCACGTCTCGGCTAAATTATTCTCTAGTCGTACGGATTTTACCGTAAATCACTGCAATTTGTGCCTCGCAAAGAACAATAATCATTATTATTATCCTCTCTAATGACCTTTTTTTTCCCTTAATTAAAGTGTCCAATTTGATTGATCAGAGAGTTTGCTTCGTGGTATTTCGCCATTGGATCATCAGAAGAAGACAAGATCCCCCTAAATCAAAGTGAAAAAACTTTATCAGAATACGTAGCATGTTTTCATCTGGTAATTAGCCCCGTTTGGAATTTGAGTTTGATTTTAGAATCGTGATTTTGATTTTAATTCTATCCACTAAACAATAAAAACACACGTTTTCCAAAGTCAAATTTATAATACCATCTCATTTGTCTTTTTTCACAATCAAAATCAAAGTTACTTTAACTCTGAAATCAAATGGCCCCGAGATTTCAGATTCAATATCCCGTGAGACTATCCGTATATCTTTATTAGCTATTAATATTTTATTTTTTTTGTGTTAGATCCACAAACTTTCTTTGTAACCAAACAAAAAACAAAAAAAAATTTGGGACGTTTTGGCAGATGAATCAGAGTTGCTGAATGTAATATCAACGGCTGAGATGCTGTAACTGGACCCTTCTTAACATATTAATTAACGTTTAATTAACACGAGATTAAATTAATGTTCACGGATTTGGAGAATCCCAAGTACTGATTGTCGGGTTTTGGATGGACTCAACGGCGTTCGTACGGCTTTCACGGAAAGATAAAACGACACCTCAAGTAGTCAAAGTCGGAATCTTCATTTATTTCATTAAAAAATCTCTGCTTTTAATCCAACTTGATTGATTGATTGATCGAAGCTTTTGTTTACGTCCTCTCCCTCTTCATGATGTTTGCAATTCTTTTCCGCCTGTATCTAATTCAATCGAGTCGGATCAGTTCATTAAAAAATAAAGTTATTTTAAAGTGAATTTTTTTCATTCACAAGACTCGAATTTTAAATCTTACTCAAAGAGAATAAATATTGAATCCCTTAAATTAACCTACGTTATATTGCAATTCTTTTGAATTGCTTAAGAAGGTGCCATCCTCAATAGAAGTAACCCCACAACAACCCCAATATCAATAAATCATTTTCATGGCAATGTATTTTTATGGGCAAAAATTCTCGGATGAAGTATGAAGAAAATCTACTCCGATTGACTAATGACCCATGCACTCGGTGGGAGTTTTGTCGGTTGCGAGGGTTAAGTCATTGTTCTGACTCATATCGTGGAAGTTGTGGCCGATATAACCTCAAACTGAGAAAAAGTTCTTACAGATAGAAAGAAAAAAGTTGTAAGTAAACTCTAAAATTCTTATAAAACTTAATTGATTGTTAGTTTGTGCCATAATTATTCTTTTAAATAGTGAAGATAGAAAAGATACACTAAATTAGAATGACCTATCAAAGCTGCCAAGCACATTTAATTTCGATCGAAGCTGTTCCTTTTCATTCTAGTCAAAGTTATCGATGGACCGGAGTTCTCTCTTGCATGCATTGGTAATCAACATGAGGTTTAGACTCCTAACTAGCTCGCTAGCGAAGTTCCCAATACCATATCGAAGTGTCTCGGGGCAAGCAAAGCCCCTAGCTATAACTTACCGATTCATATATATACGTGATAATATCATCATAAAGGCCTTCCACAATAAATAATATACTCGCACAAGTACGTATTTGAACTCATTTCCAATGGAAACCCTAATGACCGGAGGAATCGGCAACCTCAGCATGTAGCCACGTCCATGAATTGTCATGAATATTGCATGTTGACAAAACAATTAATTTAGCTTCATGACTATATATGTGATTTTGATAAATTCCTTTTTTTCCCCATTTTTTATTATCTCGTGATGTATATTTCAACCAAATACCGTCAATTCGATGGGTCCAAAAGACGTAAATTAATAAAATGGAAAAAGAGAAATGGAAAGTTGCATATTGTGGATCGAGCCAAAACATCAGTAGGCATCAACAGCTCAATGTTTTCTTGCACCAACCAACACAAGAGGCACTGCAAAGCAAACTGTCGAATTTATTTTCCGTCAATTCATGATGATAAGAAGATGTAAGTATACGTATAACTAAGCGTTGTTGTTCTGAAGTTTCTCGAGATATCTCACTCTCAAACGTTCCACATAAATTTCGAACTATGTGATAGAGACATTGATTGAGTTGCAAAACGTCGAGATATGCATGGTATAAACAAGAAAAATAGAACGTAGTGTAGTAACATATATATTGACTTTGTTATTATTAAGACATTCTCAGTTTAAATTTTGCAAGTAAGACTTTCGGTCCTCACAATCTAAAAGAAAAAGGTTTTTCTGCCCCATTTAACTATATCATCCACTTGGTCCATAAACCATAAAAAGAAAAATATAGGAAAATTTGGCAGTGGAAGGGCCGGAAGGAGACAGAACAGAGGCTTGGAACATGTAGTCGTACAATTTTTTTGGATCAATATATATACAATTGCCGCTTGTGTATATTAATGTGTTCTAGCTCCCCCTACTCAACACGTGGCCCGGTCAACTTTTGTCCTCTGAATTTGTTTGTGTTCTGGGGTAACATAATTATAACTTTGATTTGAGAAAGAGGACCATCACGTTGATAAGAGGTTTTAAATTCAAATTTTTGTTAATAAAAATTATTTATAACTTTTTATTTAATTTTTTTATTTTCTTATATTAACTGATAAGCTCTTTTATAATAATAATAATACATGAGAAAAGGAAAAAAGGACTCGCATGTATTTTTTGAATTTTTGATATTTTTCGAGTGATTTTTTTAATTAATCATGCATCTTGTTGCATGTCTTTGATATCAATCGATAATACATATGCACTCCAATTTCGCGGACAACCGGAAATTTTGAATATATAATTCAAATGTTATGTCAGATACATACAATGCTGGACTGATAATATATAATTAATTAGTAAAATATAAACAAGGGGGCGATCTACCCACGGGAGATGGAGAATTTGATCGAAGGATCGATGGATGTGAAATATAAGCTATATTAATGTTAGAGTCTTAATTTATGATTTTTTTTGGGCCATTTAATCAACATTCAACAGGTTATAAATCAGGCCAAGGCCTCTTTGCTGTTGATGTTTGCATTTACAAATATATATGTATATATATGCATGTACATTCAATTTTCTTTTACCCTAAAAACTCTGGTCAACACTGAAAATTCTTGCAAGCTTGAATTGAAAATTTTAATTAAATAATATAATTTCGCACACGGATAAATACAAAAAACAATAGCCAGGTGGTCAAATCTATCAGTTGAAACTTGAAATCCAGGGTGCGTGTAAATAGAATTTTAACTACAAAAAGGAAATATGATTTTGACCAATACAATATGTTAAATAAATAAATATATATATATATATATATATTATAAATGTTAATTAGCACGACCAACTGAAAACATAGCTAGGATTGGGCTAAATCGTGTCGTTGGCTTATCACTGCTGGGTTTTATTTGCATTGCAATATCATATGCTTAGAATATTTTCTTGGGTAATATTTTTATTTCAGTATGAGCGTTACGTCACGTACAAAGTAACGATGATATTCATCCACTCGAGCTACTATGCATGTGTTAGATCTCAAATGAGCTCACCCGAATTCGATATTAACTGGTCATTACATATACAAGACTGATATCATAAGTGCAGGATTCATCATGAATGATGATAGACTTATCAATTATATCATCATCAGTTGTTGTTGATTGATAATAATATTATTCCACAGACACCTTTGTGGAAGGAACCCATTTGGCTTCGCATGAAGCTGAATTTCCAGCCGCCTTAATTATGCAAAAGCTCCCAATCAAACTAGACAGCTTATTCAGGTTGGATCAATTCAAAATTGCAATTTAATTTATATTTATCCATTATTTTGGCTTTGGCCTGCTCTGAACTTTATTTCTATTTACGAAAATAATAAACTAAATTTGATAAAAATATTATCGACATAATCTTGTATAATCAATCTGTTTCTGCATCCACACTAAATTTAAATAAAACCATTATCGATGTAGTCTTGTATAATCAATCTGCTTTTGCATTCATATCTTTTTTTTTTTGCAAACCTGGGATGTCTAGACTTTGCTCGACTAATTCCTGGGGCTCTTTGAACCCCCAACGGCGCACAGAGCGGTTAATCACGCTTAAGGCCCTCTTGTGGCCCCAAGGGTATTCGAATCCGAAATCGGGTACAAATTTAAACGCACATTCATCATTAGGCCAAATCCATTGGGATTGCATCAATATCTTATATAGTCCTGATTCATGAATCTAAGAATCCTAATACTCTGAGATTGCATAATCTCTCGCTCCTTGGATCGGTCCTCCCGATCATCTTAACTCGTGCCACCCGATATTTATAACATTGAATTCTTTGTTTCCCCTCCTTTTGAGTTGAAAAAAAATTGAAAATTATAAAAATAATTAAGGTCCAGGTCAGTTTCATGCTTTTTTATTTTTCTACAATCACAAAAAGAAAAAAAGATTAAAAAAATGGAAAAGGTATGAAGGAAAGAAAAGAGATAATAATAGAGCTAATAATTAATTCAAGAAAATAGAAAAGGGATTATCTCAAAGATAGATAGAGAGAGAGAGAGAGAGAGAGAGAGAGAGCTCCTAACTCCTAACAAAAGCCAAAATCTCTCTTCCCTCACATAAGTTCCATTTGAGGGGTGGGTGGCTCTTCTGTATCATGTGTTCTTCTTCTTCTTCACCAAAAGATTTGGCAAAGAGCTAAAGAGGAACCTCTGTCCCTCACCAGATTCTTGAGCTAGCTGGGTTGATCTCATCTCTGCTTTCCCGTATCCCTCTGTCCCTCCAGAATCTCATGTAAAGCTGACCGTCATTTCTCCCCATTAGATTCGGCAGGGAGAGACAGGAAGGAAGCAGAGGAGGAAAAAGCTCACACCTTGAGGAAGAAGGAAAAGGATTGGAGAATGAATGGTCTCCCACATCCCGAGCCGGACGACTTGGAGTTTGTTGAAGTTGATCCCACTGGGAGATACGGCAGGGTACATATTCCCCCCCTCCCTTATTGCATTTCCAGCTTTGCTTTTCAATCTGGTTTGTTGGGGGCTGAAAGAGATATTTTCCCTTTTTGCAGTACAATGAGATCCTCGGCAAAGGAGCTTCAAAGACAGTGTATGGCTTCAATCTCCCACCTTTTGAGATAACCCATTTGGGAATTTCTTCGAAAGCTCAAGCCTTTAGAGATCTTATGTGTGAATTTAGCAAATTTTCGAGCTACCCTGTGGGTTTCTGCAGATAGGTGAGGTGCGGATTTGTTCCTTGTTGATGTGATTTGTGCGGTTGGTTGGTTCAGGTACAGAGCATTTGATGAGTATGAAGGGATTGAGGTTGCTTGGAACCAAGTCAAGCTCTACGATTTCCTTCAGAGCCCCGAGGATCTCGAGAGGCTTTACAGCGAAATCCATCTTCTCAAGACACTCAAGCACAAGAACATCATGAAGTTCTACACTTCCTGGGTGGACACGGCCAACAGGAACATCAACTTTGTCACTGAGATGTTCACTTCTGGGACTTTAAGGCAGTAAGTAATAAACTAAGGTGTTTATTCAACTTTCAACCGTATCTCGTTTTTCCCGGAGAAAATCTCACAAGGGGTTGTACTGTGGAATTTGGTTGATTAGGTATAGGTTGAAGCACAGGAGAGTGAGCATTAGCGCAGTGAAGCATTGGTGTAGGCAGATCTTGAGAGGGCTTCTCTACCTCCACAGCCGTGACCCACCTGTGATCCACAGAGATCTCAAGTGTGATAACATCTTCGTCAATGGGAACCAGGGAGAGGTCAAGATCGGCGATCTCGGCCTCGCTGCTATTCTCCGTAAATCCCATGCCGCTCACTGTGTAGGTATGTTAAAAGCTATTGCTCATAGTGCATCTCGTATTACTTTATTGCGAACTGGGACAGCGGGAATCTGGTCTTTGGGGCTGGGGAAGTGGACACTCATCTCACTGAAGAATCTTCACGGAAATAGTTCAGGGGAGAGTTCGATGTGTTTGAGGATGTCTTGTCTTGTTCAGGGACACCGGAGTTTATGGCTCCAGAAGTTTACGAGGAGGCATACAATGAGCTGGTTGATATATATTCCTTTGGGATGTGCATTCTGGAAATGGTCACTTTCGAATATCCATACAGTGAATGCACTCACCCTGCTCAGATCTATAAGAAAGTCACATCTGTAAGAACCTTTGAAGCTCTTTCTAAAAAGTTTCAAAAGATTTCATTTCTTAGTTTGGCGAAAAGGGGAGATTCCTTTAACACATGATGTGCACATCTCTCAGGGGAAAAGGCCTGATGCTTTGTACGAAGTGAAGGATCCAGAAGTTCGGGAATTTGTGGAGAAATGCCTAGCGACGGTGTCTTTGAGGCTCTCTGCAAGGGAGCTCCTAGAAGACCCTTTTATCCGACTGGATGACTGTGACACAGACTTGAGGTCAATGGACTATGCAAGGGAAGTTGATGATTTGGGTCCCCTTATAAGGGAACCATACTTTCATCAGAGTGACAGCCTATATGGTAAAGATAATGGATATGGCTATTTAGCGCAGAAGGAATGGGGTTATCATCCAGTGGTCGAGTTTGAAGCCAATGGGATCGAACTTTTTAACTATCATGATGATGAAGATGATGATGAGCAGTCTGCAACTGTCGGTATTTCCATTAAAGGGAAGAGAAGAGAAGATGGAAGTGTATACTTAAGACTCAGAATTGCCGATAAAGAAGGTTGGGAAGCTAGCTCTTGCTTTTCATAACTGATTTTGCGGAAAAAAAAAGGAAAATCGTTTTTCATGATTATATTGAACATAATAAAAGGAGTTTTGTAGTGTAATCATACTCTTATTGCATCACTGCACGGTTTGGTACGAAGTGACAAGAGAGCTGAATGGGATAAAATATGAATTGCTTTATCATGAAATCATTTCTCATTTCCTTTCCATACAAAAGGGGCCATTGGGTCCTTACTTTATCACCTAAAGGACCCACATTGGATCTTCTTTTTGGTAAATCCGACATTCGATCTAATCTGGATCGATTTGTTGGAAAGTTAATGATTATTCACTAATTCAATACTATTTGTGTGATTTTTTTTGCAGGTCGAGTTCGGAATATATATTTCTCCTTTGACATTGATAATGATACAGCACTCAGTGTTGCCACCGAGATGGTTGCAGAACTGGACATACATGACCAAGATGAGACCAAAATAGCAGATATGATCGATGATGAGATATCCTCACTGGTTCCTGAGTGGAGGCCTGGCCCTGGGATCCAGGAAACACCTCGATCCTCAAACATGGGCTTCTGCCACAACTGCGCCTCCAATCACACATCCATGGGCTCGCTCATGGAATTCCTGTCTCATAACCTCGGGTCCAGAAATTTGCACATTCAGTGCTTGGGATGTGCTTCAATGCATGGTCGATTTGAGGAGATCACTTACCAGGTCGAGGAGTCTGACCATCTTGGGACTGGCAATGGGCCCATCGGTTCAAGGAGCCAGTTAGACTATCGAGAAATTTGGGATCAGCATGAGAGCCGTGAACTTAGTTCTGTCGGGTCTGATCTTTGCTGTAATCACACTGATGAAGAGTGTGAAAAGTCAGACCAGTCAGTAGTACCATCTAAAACCGAAGGACAGTCCAAGTTGGAGAAGGAACTTGAATCATTAGCAAGAGATTGTTCGACTATACAGATAACAGGATCGGGCTCCTCTTGAGGGTGCCTTCTTCTCAAGAGTTTCTGAATGCTGGCAAGAACAGGATCCTGCAGCAGCTCAGGTGGCTCGTAGTAGGGAAATGAGGCTTGCTTCGAGATCCTGGACCAGTTATCGTGAGGAGAATTTTGGTTTGAGTGGCAGCCCCAATTCGGGAGCCCAAAGGGACCGAGATTGTGAGGCGGTGAATGAGGAGGGTTCCCGGGATTGCCAGCTACTTTGCTTCCACATTTTACTGGGGGACGGTCTCTCCTCCCGTCAATGCTGTTCGTATAAAAATTTGTGACAAACACCATTCTTTTGTAAAATCGTCTCATGCCATAGAGGCTGTATGATTATTGGAATATGAGTTGTATACATTGAATTTTCGTGCCGGCAATAGATGCAAGAGTCCATTGGAAAAGGTGGTTGTGCATTACTATTTGGGATTATTGATTATTTAGATTAGCATTAAGATATATTAACGCCTTTAAAATTATTGGTAATGTTCATAATCATGTTTGGCATGGTCATAGAATTTTGCTGGTAATTCAAATATGCTTAGAGGAAAATGGATTATCTTGAAAATCCAAATATGCTTAGCCAAACATAGTAATTTAGTGGATTCGGGAAATTTAAAATTAGATTCTCAGTAACTCACATGGATTATCTCCTACCAAACACCTTTTAAAGGTTTTTTTCCACCCCGAAGTCTCAAAATGACTATTCCTATCTTGAGCTTTACCCCTTATAATGTGATCAGTCTAATCCATTCCAGTCAGTACAGCAAGGGGTTTTGGCCTTTGGTAAGTTCCAAATGGTAGTGATGGTTTTGAGTCATGGAAAAGTGAATGAAGAGATTCAAGTGGGTCCACTTCTCTTGGCCTAAAATTGAATGATCAAGTGGGGATAGGTGGGGGAGTGGAAGTGAAGAAGAGAGAGGGTGGTGGTGTTGAGGATGAGGAGCATAGATATTAGAACCGGACCGGACCGGCCGGACTGGAACCGGCACTATGACCGGTCCGATTTCACATTCAGATCGGGAATGCACATTTAAATTCAAATCGGCCGGTTCTGTGAGTTCAACAGTTTACTATATTTAAATCAAAATAAATGAATGTGGTGGCCCTGGTGGAATTTGAACCCTTACCCCTCCACTTCACACCCAAATTATGACCATCTCACTAACCAACTAAGCCACAGGTCCTTTTCTACGTAACTATACAAATGTTATGTATTTATTATCAATTTATTTTATCTAAAGCAATAATATAAACATTTATTATATAATTAATTAAACATGCAATTCGACCCATCAAATCACCAGTTGAACCCATGAACCCATGTCCTACCCGGTTCGCTATCCGGTCTGGTTTGATAACACTAATGAGGAGTGATTGGATGGGCCCCACCCAGCCCATCATGCTCCTTGTCCAGACATGCATTGCCATGCTAAGTTTCACTGGTCTTCCACATGGATTGACAATCAATTTTTGTTGGGGGTGGTCCCACTCCCCATGACTTCCAACTTGTTATGTTCCAAATTATAATTCTTGTCTAGACCCGATCTTTCCAATCATAAATTACTCGATCAGATTACATAAGATCTTAGATTTTACGTATAAAAGTATTCGAATTTTACAGAATTCTCTGATTGCCCGTTCTTGGGGTACAGATCGAAGTCGTGGCAAAAAAATATTTGCATGAGCTACATTGGTATTAATAATGTGGGTGACTTGTAGCATAATTGTACTCCAAAAGCACACATTGTACGATGAGATTTGAATAGGACTTGCTAGGTGGCGAGCACTAACCCAAATGTCATGATCATCCTAGGAAGGAAAAAGATTGTTAATACAATAAGGTTGGTTTGTTAAATTTAATTTTTTAGGCTGTGAGATGGACCATTTATCGAGTTTAGAAATTGATTGGGGAACATAATCAAATTGTGATTAATATAAACAAAAAAGAAAGAAAGAAGGATAGAAGAAAATTACATTTTTCTTCTCTTAACTTTGTCTTACTTATAATTTGCTCCCCATCCCTTTTATCTTATGTCAAATTCCCCGAATCTAATCGCGTGCAGCTGTTGAAGAAATCAACAAATTCCAAGTTTTCTATTCAATATCGATCTAGTCAACTTTTGTGATACGCTTCAATTACGAGAGAGCATCGTGAGTTATAAGGGTATGATGAAAAATCCTGTCAAGGGAAAGAAAGACGCATGATTTTAAAATAGTACGAGAAATAATGGAGAATAATCTTTTCTTATACGTATCAATAATATTTTTTGTAGTTGACCCTTTTATATACAGTACATGGTCACGGCACGACAACTAGCGGGGATACAATTAATCGCGGACTTCGGGAGGGAAAAAGTGCGCACCAAATTGCGTGGAATACAGGAAGCTTGTCGAATTTGCTGGAAAATGATATTAGGATTGATGGTAATGTTTTCTACGTACGCATGTTAGGTGGGTGTTTGCGTGAGGCTTCAAATCAATTGAATCTTTACCACTTCATCCCGTAGCTTCCTTTTGTGACACAACTATATCCCGTGCTCTATGTCCACTTTATATCCTTTTGCAAAAATAAAGAAATAAAAAAAAAACTCTAAAATTAAACTATTAAAGGACCCAATAATTAGATTAGTAATTGATTGTTGTTAGACTAATTCAATCATTTACTCGATGAGATACGACACCTTTATTAGATGCCATATTGGAGAAACAATGGGTGATATTACGTTCCGGCAACCTGATTTACGCTAATATTTCTTCTACGGTTCTTTGGCCCAACTAATATGATGATCATATGGTACATTGGTAATACCGACAGATTTTAGATACAGATTTTAGACGAGCTGGTTTTTTCATGTAAGATACATAAAACTCCTTTGATTGGTCCTGTGGAATCGCATCAATCAGGCTTTGTGATTGTACGAGCGGATCTAAATTGGAGATTTTTCGAGGAAACGAGAATCGCGGCTTTAGTGTTTTTTCGACCCGAGAGAAAGAACCTTGCTTTATGACTTTGTATAGGCATGGATAAGCACTAATGGCAAAGTTAATTAGTGGCAGGCGGAGTCAACAGAGAACGATTGAACATCTTGATATGAATATTAGATGGAAAGGAAAAAAGAGGGAAGAGCCTTTCCACCTATGTCTCATAATGCGTTTATGATTGTGATCTTTTACGACATGAACTCAATCGTATATACATTAACTAGAAAAAGATAAAAGGAAGATTGCTTAAAATAATTTTTCTTTCTATCAATTTCGAAAGTTGATCTTTATGCAATTATATATATGCATGTATGTGTTACGGGATTGACTGGAATGGAGGTTGAGGAAGACAGTCGCACTTCCTAAAATTATAGTAATCTAAGAAAATTTACATATTATTCTTTAATTTTTGGTGAAAATACTTATATTCGTGTCTTGACTCATAAATTTAACTTTTTATTCGCCCCTAACAGTGTCATACCCCCTCCTTATTCAAATCCTAGTTTACTACTATATATATATATATATATATGTATGTATGTATTATGTGTAATATTTATCTTGCATTACTTCATATGGAGGATGCCTTTCTACTTAATGGTCCATCAATATCTTCACCCCAACCCTTAATTCAAAAGCCTATCCCTACATTTAAAAGGGCTCAAGAAGTCAATTCTTAATACAAAAATCTTCCTATTCAAAGGCATGCCAGTATTCTATATATTTAATTTCATTGTACTTCCCTTCTAGAAAAGTTCGGCTGCCGATGAACCTTTCGGCAACTGAGCTCGCCATATTTGATACGACAAGCAACTATAAAGGACTGGATCAGGAAAGCATATATATCGGGAGCAAGGTAATACGGGAATGATCATATATGGTTACAGATTTTTGCCCCTCAAAAAAAAAAAAAAGAATAACTTGTGTTAAAATGATGAAGAGGGACAGAAAACTTGATGTCTTTGTGGCAATTAATGTACGTGTCTCTTCTTTAAGGTTCAAAACGTGTTCTAAGGGAAGAAGACAATGTCCGTCAGTTGCCTCACAAAATTCCTGTGGCGTCCATTTCAGGATTTTTCCTAATTAATGGATTCTGAAAAGGAGAAGCACAGATAAGAAGAAGGAAGCAGACAATCTGGTTGCCTTGACAATAAATGGTTATCCAGTGGTGGAGGGAGGGGTCGTGCACCGAATGTGGTAGACAGCTCCTAGAACTCCAGACGGGCTTGGCAAGTCACATGCTTACGCAATAAGCAGGAGCAGGACTAGTAATCCGCGGCCACTGAGAATTCGATGACAATGCAGTTGATTCTTATCCGCAAGCCTCGAGATATCTATGGATCCAGATTTCCCTAGAGATCAGAACTCGTTTTCTGTCTCCTTGAGAGTGCAGAACAAAAACTTAGCTACGTGGGAGCCAAATGTCAATAGGACAGGCAAACGTTACGCACGCTTAAACCTGGCTGCCTCGTGCGAAATCCGCATTAGGAAATATCTTCACGATCGGGACCAGGAGCCCCGACCAATCTCTTTCAACCCAAGCCTAAAGAGTGGTGAATGTTAGGAATGGCTCCACCACAAAAGATGTTAACAAACTGACAATGCGAACTGCCAAGCAAAGAAGATGAGACACTGTTGTTCCCCGTCGTTGTCCACTATCAAACACAGAGTTCCTAGCAAGAATCAGCATCACAAAAAATTAAGAATTTCACAAGACATAACAGAGAATTCAAAGGACGATAGTACAAGAAACTTCTCCGTGCGACGCATGGGTCATGCCTCGCGTAACACCATATAACATGACAGAGTCATCCTCTGACTAAGTACCCCGCGCCTCGCCCTGCTTTGAAGGGAAGGAACTCGTCATAGTTCTGACCCAAAGGAGCACTGAATTTCGGTCGCATGCCTTAATTATATTTGAGCGGAAAGAAGTCGCCCACAGCTTTCCAGGAAAAGCCCACAAGCTTTTGGCGAAAGATGACTACATGACTGTAAGCATGTCACTAACAGGAATTCCACGGGGCAGGTACTCCCGATCTCGACTTCTTCCTGGATACGCAGGAGGTTGCACCCGTTACTTGATGCATGCTCGATCAAGGCTCCTCTGAATTTGACTTACGACAGCTCCTGAAAGCCAGTATAGTCTTAACCAGCAAACCTTCCTACAATATGTAGGAGCTGATGGACCCAAGATTTTCGCTTGATCTGCAGCAGACCACAGTCCATCCACGAGAACATGATGAAACACTCCATGTTATGCCTAAATCTAACCACCTCATATGAATCCACACGCCAAGGACCAGAAATCCCGATCAAATTTCTATCAACTCAAGCTTAAAAAGTCATAGGAACGGCTCACTATTAAAGATGGTAACAAACACAAACTATGGAACAAACAATTTTCCATTCTACAACCGTTTCTTTTTATGATAAAGAAGACCTCTTCTGGTTCTGAAGTAAAAATCTGCACTAAATACAACTTATTCTATCCAGGCAACTCCGACGATCGAACTTAGATCATAGATACACCTCTAAGCAGGGAAAGGAAGGGTGGCAATTACATACTATCACTTCCTAGGGGCCTCAACAATGGGTAATCTTCAAGCAGCTCTCGTTCCAAGAGGGTATCATTTTCCTCCTGCGGGGTCCACAACACCTCGACTGCCTGTAATGGACATCATCAAAGGTTCGTGAGAAAACAAAGTGAATGAATATAAAGATAGTAAAATCCAGGGAATGTTTCTGCACTCACTAATATTTTGCTAGAGTGGATGGAACCGAGCATCTGCAAGGCTTCCTTCAAATCTCCACTTCCATTAATGGCAGGCAATTTATGCACTCCTCTAGCAGCCACCAAAATTGTTATCTGGAAGCAAACTTACCGTAAGACACAGAATTGAGAAGGGTATTACTAAATCAAATTGTCACTTTCACCTTACAATTCCAGATTTTGGGAAAACTTGAGACGAAAAACTAACCACGATATATTTGTTGCTGATTCCACTGGATGTACAGGTGGTTGTGCTCTGCTTTCTTATGCCGTTCACGTTAACTGAGTGTCTCCTCATCGAACTTTCCTCTTTCTTCAACAGAGAATTGATTGAAGCTTTCCTCCCCATCCTCCATGCTCCTCTTCACGTCCACCTAAAGTAGAGTTCAGTAGCACGAAATCACATACGTAAGACCACAAATCATGAAATAGACTGTTGAGTACGAAAACCTTCAAGCAGAAATAACATTTAAAGACCTACTATCTACTGACTTGGGATTAAATCTTCTTCCATAAAATGACTTTTGGTTTCCATATACTTACAGATGAATAACCAGAAATGCAATAATCAGGATGTCGAAGCAAAGCAAGTGTCGTCTCTGCAAGAAAAAACAACGAGAAGAATAAAGAGATGCTACAACTAATTCAACAAGCATACATGTTTGCAAGCATGATGATGCTTGCTCAAAAATTGCACAAGGATCATGACAAGCACAAGCGCAACCTATTTTGAGGAATGTTATGAATGACCCAGCTTAGAACATATTGTATTTAAAAAATTCAAAGCTGACATTGTTAGAGTTAATTTCAAAAGACAGTGCTCACTATGATGGCTCACTCCGGCATCCTAAGAAGGAAAGGAAAATTTATTAAATCTAGAGAAAGGAAAATGGTAAGTTGGTCGGAAGTTTACCTGTCAACACGTAACTGAGTCCACTCAGGATAGATGTATCTGCAACGTCAGCAATTCGATTAAGATCCTCCTGTATCGACCTTGCCGTGCCTAATAGCCCTACCTAAATCAATTAGTTAAAAGAAATCTTAAGAAAGCCAAAATCTTGGGATAAATTAAGGGAATAGGTCCAGCGATAACCATTCCACCATTTCGGCGACCAGTCAATGGTTCCCTCACCAGCATCCATAGCCAATTTCCAACGCCAACCCCAACTATCTTAAAACACTGTAAATCTCTGTGCAATTGAAAAAACACTTGTAGACAACTCTGGACCTTGATCATGAAGACAAGTTCGACAAACAAATTCCTTAAAAACAATTCGAAACGGCCCCTAAAACTCCCATTTCAGTAATTTCTCTTTAGAGAAGGAATAACCTTCATATCACACGGGTTTGGTGTTCAACTCAAATTAAAAAATTCTCCTAAATCGACCGGCAGCCTAAAACAGTAACTTTAACCCCGAAACTTCTTCCGTTAAGGTCTATTAACCCAGAAACTGATCTGCGAACAACTCCATGAACAAGCTAGCCAAGTTTTAGGCCTTCTTCTTCTCTTGCTGCTCAGAGTAACAAGATCAAACACCCAATAGAGCTATGCGAGGGATGAAAAACGAAGGCAGACCTGCAGCTTGAGGACGCTGGTCTTCTCAGCAATAGTGAGCATGGTAGCCGCGAATTACATGAGGAAGACGAAGAAGAATCCATCCCCGATCATATCCGCTACCGCCGAGCTCCCGTACACCCCGCCCCCAGAAGATGAAGCCGAGTACAAGAATTCCAAGGATGAGGAAGACGAGGAAGATGAGGAGGAACTTCTCGAGGAGAATGAGCTTCCGACAACTCTGCCCCCAGAAGCAGCCAATGCGGAGCTGACATTGCAAGTCAGGAGCAGCCCGCAAGACTGTGGCCACCGCGGGCTTCTTCAGAGCTTCAAGGGCTCCGAAGATCTTGTCCACGAGAACCTCAACTGGGTTGCTCCTGCTCCGGTCGGTGTTGATCAGGGTCGAGTTCTTGGAGGGGAGGCAGCAGCTAACACCCAGCCTCGGGAACTCGTAATGGGAGTGGACGAAACGGAGAGGAGGGGCGGGGAGCTTTTGTGGTGGGGGCAGCTGGATTCATAAGTGGCGGGGATGCATTTCATTGGGTTTGATTGGAGGAGGCAGAGGGTGACCGCCGCCATGGTTGGCAGATTGAAAAGCGAGGATCTAGACAAGTGATTGGCTAGAGATTTCGGAGAAGAAGGGAATGTTTGTGGGGTTCGACTTCCTTAGGCGAAATTAAACGGAAGATGGCCCGAATATCTGATTTATGTATATATATAGATATAGATTCCTCTTGAATGTACTATAGCATGGACATATACAATGGCAGTCAACAAATATGGAAAGTGATAAATGGAGAATTGTACCTTATGATACATGCAGCTAATAGGAAAGGAGAAAAAGGAAATGATATATCGGACACTTAGGAACTAAATTGGAACTAAATTCTTCCTATACTCCCCCTTAAACGTGGATATCAAGAACGCCCTACCTTCCCGAGTGCCTTGGTGAAGATGTCAATGCAACCGTGTTGACACATGGAAGTGACTATGGTCTTGGACTAGTCCGTATAGTCTTAACCAGCAAATATTCCTACAATATGCAGGAGCTGATGGAACCCAAGATTTTCGCTCGATGCAGTTATAAAGCAAAGTGCAGCAGACTCCAGTCCACCCATGAGATCATGATGAAACACTCTTCAACCTCGTATGAATCCACTCAACATGGAAAGAGAATATCCATATGGCAAGTAAAAGAAATCCTGATCAAATTTCTTCCAACTCAAGCTTAAGATGTCATAGGAACGGCTCACTGATAAATATAGTGCCAAGAAAAGCTATGGAACCAAACAATTAGCCATTCTCTAACCATTTCCTTGTATGACAAAGGAGACATCTTCCGATGCTCAAATGAAAATTTTTGTGCACTATATACAACTTATTCTATACAAGTAACTCCAACGGTCGAATTTAGCTCATATGATACGCCTCTAAGCAAGGAAGGAAGGGTGGCAATTACATACTTTTACTTCATAGAGGCCTCAACAATGGGTAATCTTCAAGCAACTCTCGTTCCGATAGAGTATCATTTTCATTCTGCGGGGTCCACAACACTTCGACTGCCTGCATAGGTCATCATCCAAGGTTCATGAGAAAACAAACTCAAAGAATAAAAAGAAAGTAAATTCCAGGGAATATTTCTGTTCTCACTAGTATTTTGCTAGAGGGAATGGAGCCAAGCTTCTGCAAGGCTTCCTTCAAATCTCCACTTCCATTAATGGCAGGCAATTTATGCAATCCTTCAGCAGCCACCAAAATTGTTATCTGGAAGCAAACTTACCATAAGAGACCAAATGGAGGAAGGCATTGCTAAATTGAATTGTTGATTTTACATTTTCAAGAGTCAGTTTCCAATTCTTGATTTTGAGAAAACTTCAGGAGAAAAACTAACCACTATGTACTCATTGCTGATTCCGCTAGATGCACGGGCGGTTGTGCTCTGCTTTCTAATGCTGTTCACATTCACAAGCGTCTCCTCGTCGAACTTTCCTCTTTCTTCAATAGATAGTTGATTGAAGCGTTTCTCTCCATCCTCCATGCTCCTCTTCACATCCACCTAAAGTAGAGTTCAATAACATGAAATCACATACGTAAGACCACAAATCATGAAATAGACAGTTGAGTACGAAAACCTTCAAGCAGAAATAACATTCATAGAACTATTATCTACTGGCCATTCAAAAACATATTAGATCTTCCCATAAAATGACTTTAAGTATTCATATTATACTTACGGATGAATAACCAGAGATGCAATAATCAGGATGTCGAAGCAAAGCAAGTGTCGTCTCTGCAAGAAAAAACAACAAGAAGAACAAAGAGATATTACAACTAATTCAACAAGCATACATATTTGCAAGCATTATGATGGTTGCTCAAAAATTGTACATAGATCATCACAAGCACAAGTGTAGGAACATTATGAATGACGCAGCTGAAAACATATTGTATTTAAAAAATTCAAAGCTGATATTGTTTAGAGTTAATTTCACAAAATAATGCTTAATATGATGGGTCACTCCGGCATCCTAGGAAGGAAAGGCAAATTTATTAATTCTAGAGAAGTAAAAACAGCAACTTGGTCGAAGTTCACCTGTCAACACAAAACTGAGTCCACTCGGGGTAGATGTATCTGCAACTTCAGCAATTCGATTAAGATCCTTCTGGAGCGACCTTCCCATGCCTAATAGCCCGACCTAAATCAATCAGTTAAAAGAACTCTTAAGAGATCCAAACTCTTGAGATAGTTTCAGGGTAGAAGTCCAGCGATAACCATGCCACCATTCCAGCTACCAGTCATGGTTCACCCGCCAGCGTTGATGGACAATTTCCAACACCAACTCAGCTTTGCAAAACTATGTTAAAACACACTAAATCTATCTCTGCATTTCAAAAGGCGCTTGAAAACAACTCTTGAAATTGATCTTGAAAACAAGTTTGATGACGAATTCCTTCAAAACAATTCATAGTGGCCCCTAAAAAACTCCCACTTCAGTCGTTCTCCTTAGCGAAGGAATAGCATTCATATCACATGGATTTTGCTGTTCAATTCAAATTCAATATTTCTCCCAAATTGAACTGATCAGGCCTGTTCGAACACCTCCATCTACAAGATTGAAGAGTTTAAAATGGCTCCTAGCTTTACCAGCACCAGGTATCAAAACCTTCATTTTCCTTCCAATTCAATTCAAGTTCGAAACTTTTATTGCCTTGTTCTTCTCTTGCAGCTCAGAGTAACAAGAGCAAACACCCGATAGAGCTATGCGAGGGATGAAAAAGGAACGCTGACCTGAAGCTTGAGGACGCTAGTCTTCTCAGCAGCAGTGAGCACGCTACCTTCCGACCGGTCGGAGAGAAAACCTGAAACCAATATAAAAGCCGCGAACCCCATGAGGATCAAGAAGAAGCTCGATCCTGCCCCGACCCCAACACCGACAGCTGGACCCACGTACACCCCGCCCCCTCCGAAAGGCGAGGGCGCGTAGTATGGAGCCGAGTACGAGAACCCCGGGCTCGACGACCTCGTCGTATAGCTCCCCGAAGATGAGGAGGACCTTCTCGAGGAGAACGAGCTCCCGCCAACTCTGCCTCCCGAAGCAGCCAATGCGGAGCTGACATCGCAAGTCAGGAGCAGCCCCAGCAAGATTGCGGCCAGAGCGGGCTTCTTCAGAGCTTCGAGGGCTCCGAAGATCTTGTCGACGAGAATCTTAACTGGGTTGTTCTCGTTCCGGTCGGTGGAGATGAGGTCCGAGTTTTTGGAGGGGAGGCAGTAGCTGACGCCCAGCCTCGGAAACCCATCGCGGGTCCGGACGAAACGGAGAGGAGTGGCGGGGAGTTTGTGGGGTGGGGGCAGCTGGATAGGGAAGCGGGCGGGGTTGCATTTCAGTGGGCTTGATTGGAGGAAGGAGAGGGTGGCCGCTGCCATGACTGGTTAAAAACCGAGAATCTTGAATTGGAGGAGAGCTGTTGTGGTGGCTGTGCGAGCAGGGGCTGTATGCAGCGTTCGGACAAGGAGAAGATGTGAACCTCATCTCATCCACGACGCAGAGGCGGAGGAATCCCCATTTGATTGATCATTGAAGCCAAAAGGCCAACAGCTTCCAGACCGGACCGTCCGGTTCGTCCTAGAAATATTTTTTTTCGATTACAATACGATGCTCGTGACCTAATACAAAGAAATGAAAATGAAATCTAAATAAAGGGGCACGAGTAATTTCATTGATGACAATCAAACTCGAAACCTTTATATTACCATGTGAGAATATTAGCTATTACCCTACACCCTTTCTTCGTTTTGTGCAAGGAAAAATGCCTTATTTTGGGCCTCAAGTAACTTTTTTTATCCAAAAGAAAAGGGGGGAATTTTTTTTTTGAGGTATAAGATTGTTGTGTAGGGAAGCTGTCAAGATGAAGATTCTATCAATTCAGAAGCTGCAGCATAAACTGCGGGGTTCGAAGCTTGCTAAAAATCTAGGGATGCTGCAATTTATGGACGGTCTTGATTGTTTTTTTTTTATCATTTTATTACCTTAGATGAGTTATGGTTCTTAAATGGTGATGTATGTTTTTGATCATTTTATTACCTCATAAGGGTTATGGTTCTTAAATGATGATGTAATTGAACCGTGTACATATTTTTTGAGCTAAATAATAGAAGAAGACGCCACTTTTTTTTTTTAAAAAGAACCTTTATCATTTTCTTTTGAACAATTTTTAGTATATTAAAATAATACAAAGTACAAAAAAAAAATTGAAAATTGGAAGGGAGATGGGAAAGAGGGGTCTCATCAGAGGCCACCACTCCCAAGGTCTCCAGTGATTTGTGGATTCATTGGAGAATTGAAAAGGAGAATGATTACCATTGAAAAGACATAGATTAACATCTCCCAATTAGGGGAGAAAGGGGCCTGCTAACGGCCGCCCTTCCCCTTTTACATGTATCATTCTCAAGTGATTAACCATCTCTTTTCATTTTTTTTTCCGGTAAGTTAAAATTGTGAAAGACATTGCTCTCGCAATTTCAGGAGTTCGAGTATTAAAAGCTATTCCTTCTTTCAACAAGTGCGCTTCCTAGAGTTCGAACTTGTATTTTCTTCTTTACGGGAGTTAGAGCTACTTACTATTCAGTCAATACTTTTTTTATACCAATTTGTTTTATTTAGTAAACTAGTTTTATTGCTGGTGCAAGTTTCTTTTTAAGGAATGTTTGTTCCAATTTTTATAGTTTGAATTTAATGAATATGAAAAATAACTCTATATAATATGATTGATTCTAAAATTATATATATTTTACTGATAATTATGAACTTTACAAGTATTTTCAAGTTAGTCATTAAAATTGAAATTTGACAGAATATGTTTTTAGAGGTACATAATTTCTCGAAGAAATACATTAATCTTATTAGATTTTATGAATAATTTCTTATTTTAAATCATACTGCATTGCCGGTCAGATGGCCGGCCCAGTTCTTCTGTTAGACTGCCTGCGACAGAAACCCCAAACGAAGCCCAAAGGCCCATAGGCCCAATTTCAGGTACAGGATGTGCATGAAAACTTAATAACCCTATAAATGAGGCTAGGGTTTTGGCCAAGCTTCCACATCGCCTTCTTCCCGAGCTGCACACTGCGCCTTGTGCTCGACCAATCGGCGGCGGACCTCAGCAGGAGCAGAAGAGAAGAGAATCATGGCGGACAAGGCAGTGACTATTAGGACCAGGAAGTTCATGACCAACAGGCTCCTCGCGAGGAAACAATTCGTCAGTACCTCTCTCCCCTTCGCTGCTTAATTTTCTGCCGATTTTCTCTCTAGCTCTCTCCTTGCTCATTGCTAGCGGTAGGTTGACGCTGGGTGGCCTGCGGATCAGATCTTTAGCTGAAATGTCCGCTTTTGAATCTTATATCAGTTTTCGGGTCAGAAATGTAGCGCCATGGGATACTGTTGATGTGACTGATTTAGGACGGAGCTTCATTCTTGGTATTGCTTGTGGTAGATCATGAGAATCGTAGCAATGTGCTTAGGCTTTCGGAGTCAGGAAGATGATAAAGTTTGTGCCTTTATTTTCTTTCCCTAGCTCAAGTGATGATAAGATCACAATAAGAGTTCGAGATTGTAGAGGATGTTGAGATTATCCCCTTGACATTAGGAAATTGTGATGCTTTTGTGTCGACAAAAGTCAGGTATTTGTTGTGTGCTGTTGATCAAGGATATGTACAATAGGATTTGATGATCGAGATAACCTCTTAGTTCGCTTTGGTCGAATGGTTGTATCATGATTGCCTGATGTGAGTTTAGTTTCTCGTTGTAGATGGAGGAGTTAAAGAGTGTTTTGGTTTCTTTACCTAGTTATGCCGCAATTGACTCGAGCAGCATCTCGTAGTTCGTAGATGCTAATTGTCTGCATTATGAATGTGTAGGTTATTGATGTTCTTCATCCTGGGAGAGCTAATGTATCAAAGGTATGAATGGTTTATAACTATTTATTGGTCTACCTGCGGCCTTCCTTTTCTGTCCGACACCTATCACTTGAGAGCTGAGCTTATTGTTTGTTGAACTATGTAGGCGGAGTTGAAGGAGAAGCTCGCTAGGATGTATGATGTTAAGGACCCGAACTCAATCTTCGTGTTCAAGTTCCGGACTCACTTTGGTGGTGGGAAGTCCACTGGCTTCGGTTTGATCTACGATTCTGTTGAGACTGCGAAGAAATATGAGCCCAAGTACAGACTTATCAGGGTAAGATTTTAACGTTCTTTACTTCTGTCCTGCTCAATCTAGGCTTATGGGAAGTCACGAGCAATCTATCTGTTCTGTGCTTCTTCATTCTAAGATTATAAGGTGTTCAATATCTTCTAAGCACATATTGATCCGGTTGCAATTTCTGAATGGCAGAATGGACTGGACACTAAGGTAGAGAAGTCGAGGAAGCAAATGAAGGAACGGAAGAACCGTGCCAAGAAAATCCGTGGAGTCAAGAAGGTGAGCTAACTCAGAGGTTTTTCAGTGTTCTCTTTAAGTCATGCTGCTATTATTTTTTTCATACGCTGAATGTTTTGGGTCCATTTCTTGCAGACCAAGGCCAGTGATGCTGCCAAGGGTGGAAAGAAGAAGTAAGCATGTAGGTGTGTTAATCTCAGAGCGGAATGCGGGGTGTCAGTTACTTTTAATAGCAATATTTTCTCATGCTTAGAGAGCTTTGGGATGAAACCTTTGTGTTTCTGTTGTTGCACTTTGTGACCGATGCTCAGTTATCTTTCCCAATTTTGACTACTTGATCGCAAAGCAAATCTATAAGCTCAATCGAAGTTATTCATTGTGAAAGTTTCAGATTTTTCAGCGATAACTATATCAAACGAAATCCTACTATATGTGTAGTTGGTTTACGTCCTATCTTTGCACTGACACAACCATTGTCATCGTTCGGCTTCAACCTCTAACGGAAGTAGTAATTTCTGCTGAAAATTGTGAGAAGCTTGCATAATTAAAGTAACTCATGGTGTGAAGGAGGGTCACTTAAGATATTAATATAATCATTGAAAGTTTATATGCGATGCATCATGGATAATCCACGATAATAGGAAGAACTTATATGAAAAATTGAAAGTTTTGGTTTTTACTAGTGAGTAATGTTTTCACTAGTATTTTCGTCTCTCCATATCGGCTTTCCTTGGTCGATGGATCCTTTCATGGTTCAGTTAGTCCGAGCCTAGATTACACTCTATCCGCTCCTTAGAACACTTTGGTTCCCTGCAAATGGGTCCTTACGGTCGGGTTTTGGTAGTTGTAAGGGGAGAGATCTGTGATCGTATCAATTTGTACTTTCTAAGAGCTCTTGAAATTCTCGAGACATATGCAGGCATAGTCTTATTGTCGACCTCAGTGATTGCAAATCTGCAGGTAAATATTTATGGCATGTTTGTTTTCAGAATTAAAATCACAAAAATTTTAACTTTAATTTTAACTTAACACACTACGCAATAAAAATACATATTTTTCAATTTAAAAATTTTATTTAACTTTAATTCAATACACTACATAATATTTATCCTTTTTCATAATAAAAATTAAAATTATTTTAATTCTAAAATCAAACGTTGTTTTTTGAAGTAAGATGTTAGAGTAGGACCCGCAAATTTAGGAAAAGAAAATTTCTCGCTTTCAAGGTGAGGAGGACCTTCCCCCAGACGCCCCTTCTTCCCCCTTCCCTTCCTCACCTTATCTGTACACCTCACATCTCCTCCTCCCAGAATGGAACAGCACCATTAGCATTTGCTATCCTCCTTTTACATGGATTCCCTCTTCCACCCTTAACCTTGGACTCCATTGACAAGCTCGGACCCTTCTCCCTCTCCATCCATATCTCAGTCATCCCTGCAGGTTCGGTTGCACAACCACCATGGCCTCTGCAACGACAAGGCCCGCCTTCTTCTTCCACAGCATCTCCACCAAACCTTCCCCCACCCCGAAGCAGAAGCCGGCGCACTGCTCACTTGCCAGACCCCAGAGAGTCTCTTACTTCCGGTTGCTCCCCGGCGCCTCGAGACTGCGCCTTTTACCGCGCTCCATTGATGTCTCGAAGGAAGACACCCCGATGTCCAACCGGGAAGCCGAGGACCCTTCCCCCCCTCCTCCTCCTCCTACCCTCGAGGCCGAGCCCGAGTCTCCTGAGGAGAAGTTCGACAAGAGGAGGCTGGAGGAGAAGTTCGCAGTCCTGAACACGGGGATCTACGAGTGTCGGTCCTGCGGGTACAAGTATGACGAGTCGGTCGGGGACCCGGCGTATCCGATCCCTCCGGGGCTGCCATTCGACAAGATACCTGTAGATTGGAGGTGCCCCACCTGTGGGGCCGCCAAAAGCTTCTTCGAGAGCAAGAGCGTGGAGATTGCCGGGTTCGCGCAGAACCAGCAGTTCGGGCTGGGAGGGAACGCCCTGACGTCGGGGCAGAAGGCCCTATTGATATACGGGAGCTTGTTCTTCTTCTTCCTTCTCTTTTTGTCGGGCTACTTCTTGCAATAGTGGCAGTTGCAATGTTCCTTCTTCTTGTTGTTTAGTCTTCTTTGTTGCATCGGTGGTTTGATGAGAGAATATTAAGGCTGCTTGTAATAATATGTGCAGATAGAAAGATAACTCGCATAAGTACTTTGGGCATGGTGTTATATGATTAGCTCGAGAGCCATTTCCTCGACTCGTCAAATTTCACGACCGTCAGTGATCCTCGGAATTCGCTGACGGTAGGATACCTTCATTGTAAAGCTAAGAGGAGATCAAACTAAATCAAGAAACGGAAGCAGAGACACTGCCATGCAGACATTTTGCACAGTTATGCAGTTTCGATCAAATCCGGAACTTGCACTGATAACATAAACCATATCTCAACTAAAAATGAACATCTTCCATTAGCTGTGGAATCGATGAAATTAACCATACATGATCAACCTTTCTGCTATTCACGGTCTTTCCTTATAAAAATGAAAATTTCACGCTAAAATGAAGAGCACAACGTAACAACATCAATGTTTTTTCACCTACCTCTACAATAATATACACTTTCTCCCTAGTGAACCTGTTAAGATGGCAAACCCGAGCAGCACTAGAGCTCCCTCAAGTAAACTGTGCCTATTTAAGATTCCCAATCCATGCCTCGGTTGAACTGCTGCCATCCGACCAATTTTCTCTACTTACAGGGTTCCTGTTTCTCAGCATCTGTCTAGCGAAAAGTTGCGACAAAGCAACCGGCTAAGCATCTTGTCTGTGCCTAATGGGACCTCGGAGCCATGCTGCTCTTTGAATGGATTACTGAGTCTCCCATAAGCACAGCAGTTTTGAGCCACGAGCAACCTAGAGCTCCCAGCGAGGCAGGGGGAGATAAATCATGACATTGCCTTCTGTAACTACAATGGCTGGTTGTCCAAAGTTGGCCCTTCCTGGGATGGTGCACTAGTCTTCACCTGGTAGACCTTCTTCACAGTTCCTCCTCCGGAACTGCCATCACCAACCTCAGAGCTCTGTTTATGAATCCACTTGATCGGAGGTGTTGGCAATGGAGACATGTTCTGAATGAACTGCTCCTCTTGGTTTAACACTACTTGGCCAGCATTCAACGTCTTCGGCGGTTCTCTGCTGTTGACTCTCCCACTATTTTCAACTGTCAAACCAGCCATTCCGTTCCTCATCTCACGATACTGTTCCACGTACTGTCTCTCATGGGTTCGATTACTGTTTCTCCCGCCCTGATAATTGCCATTCGATGGTGGAGAGTTCTTATAATCAGCTGCTGTTCCATGAGAGTTAATGTAATTCCCGTGGTGGTACTGATTGTAATTCTCAATATAATAGCCCCTTCTTTCATAACCTGAGGGTCCCATTGGCCTTGGCCTGTTGTTGACTCCATAGTTTCCTGGAAAATTCCCCTGAAGAGGTCCATTCCATCCCAAGGACGCACTATTGTTGTTGCTGGACTTGATGTTGAGTGTGTTCTTGATGAGACGATGAGCTGCTTCCCCCAGGTAAGTACCAGCTATTGCTCCAGGTACTCGGGCCCTAGATAACACATGTATTTTGCATGATGTCTATGTCTTGTAAAATTATAAAGGTGAGAATTCAACAATAAATTGCCATAGGAAAAAAAAAATGAAAGAGAGTCCATAAAAAAACTAATAAGTGATCAGAAATTCATTTCCGAGAAGATGCAGTATTCCACGCACCTTTCTCGGCCCTGCTGGCGTCTGCCACCGTTGTCTTCATGCCATAACACCGGTAACGGCTTGAAATCTAAAGGTCCCAAAATCTGCAAAAATGAGAAATGAAGTAGCGTAAATTTGATTGTTCAGACATAGCCATTCATTAATGACTAACAAATCCGAATATCCAACACCCTTGCCTTGCATTAAGTCATATACATACCCGAACCTAACAGGCAAATTTTATCAATAAAAAGAGCATCAAGACATCAAATAACAATACCTTTTTGGGCATGACTACTCCCTTGGGCAATTCTGGGATGTGCCTATGCTTTTCAGGATCTAGGTATGTCACATTTCTGAACAATAAAGCAAAGATCAGAACTTACGAACAGAGAGCTAGACCAGCCATCTACCCTTAAGTTGTTTGTCTATTATAATTTGCATAGCTAGACCAGCCATCTACTCTAGGTTGTTTTGTCTATTATAATTTGCATTTAAGCCTTCAGGTTTACTGCCATATCTTAAAATTATTGAAAATTAAAGAACTCGAGCAATATAGAACTTACAAGACTTGGTTATGGGTAATATCAGGTAATCCCTGGACTGGGGAAGGAACTACATTACTCAGTTCATTCCTCTGATATAACCAAAGGTATCCGTTCATTCCATGACTGCAAAAACCAGCACAAATGAAAATGAAGGCAGTGGACTAATTTACATCATATTCACATGGAAGAAAAACGAATTAATTTCAACCAACCTGGCATTCGTATCAATTCTCAGAGGGTATCGTTCATGTTGACATAATGGAGACAGTATCCGGTAGCACTCATATATTTGTTGAGACAGGGGGTTCACTGGGTGTACGTACAGCAAATCATGCATCACACTATTCCGAAGTTGCTCTTCCGCCTGCATCCACCAATATCATGAATTGCTAAAGATTCTGAAAGAAAGCTCTTCAAGAGAAAAATAAAAAAAGGCAACTGCATAGGCTATTTAAAAGGAAGAAAATATAAAGCCTGGAAACCCATAGTGAAGAATATGTTGCGTTCCATACTGTTAGAGAGGCTTCAAGCTTCTTGGTTTCTACGAGCAACTTTCTTTCATCAATGAACGGTAATTTTGCAACACCCTGAACCAAACAAAATAATGTAAAGGCTATTAGCATTTTGCGCTAGAAAAGGCTTAATAGAAAGCTATTACATCTCTCTGTGGAATATAGCACTTACCTGCCATGCAAATTTCTTGCCATTCATGTCGATCTCAAAATCTGCGGGCATATTATTATATAGAAAAGAAAAGGTTAGGCGGCAAAATATAATTCAATTAAGAGAAATTCACCTTGAAATAATACTTACCAGCTGGGTAAAATTTGAGGATTGGCGATGAAGGATCAGTCATCAGTTTTCGGTAATGTTCTGGCAGAGCAGTGGCACTGCAGCACAAATATGTCCCGCATCAAATGATGAAGAGAATTTATGGAAGCCATTTGATGAATCTTGATAGACATCAAAAAGAGGTAGAAATAAATCAACCTTGCAGCTGGCAGGGTCCCCATAAGCTGATCAAACGGTTTAAAAGGCTCCCCCGGAAAGAACGTAATCTCCAAATCATTCAAATCCTTGAGATCCGAAGCAAAAGGAGCATAATGGTATGGATAGTACCTAATAAAGCAAAACACAGATTATATATCTGCACAAAACTGCTCTTTTGTGCACTCATACTTGATTGGCGAATCCTATCAGCAATCACAGCCTACACAATGAACATGATATCTCAAAATTATGTTGCAAAAGAGACTGCTCTCTGCATTTTCGACAATGAGATGCAAACACTTCCCACAATCAAATTTCCAGTTTTTTCCTTGATATGTGTACGATATTATGAATCAATTACAACAGTCGATCGAAGTATTAGAAGATAAGAGTAAGTTATAGGGAATTAGATAAGCCGACTTGATAGCAAATTCTATAGTAGGACTCACCATAGCCATGAACGCACACCTTGGTAGTAATACGAGCAGACCCAACATAAACCTTCCACATATTTCAAGACCTACAAGAATGCCCAGCATTACAATTTTTTATACCAGAAATAATATATCAATGGACATTCACGGGGAAAAGACAGGACAATAAGCATTGAACATCATGGAAAGAATACAGATCAAAATAATTATGGAGAAATTCATAAGTTCAAAGAAAGAAAGATGCACAGCAGAAGGCGTAGATGTCGACTTTTCTTCTGAATTATGCTAACACAACTTTCTTAGGTCATAGCAAGAACAAGTGACTACTCTGGCTACTCCAATTTCCTAATCGAGAGAAATAAACACAACATTCCATCATCCCAGTGCAAACATTTAAATAATAAAAAATGTTTTATAAAAAAAAGTGCAACATTTAAAAGATAGTTTAAAAGCTCTACCTTCGAAACTATATTATTGGAATAGAAAATCATAACAAGTAGAAGTCAAGAATTCAATATGAATCGAGAACTTACAGTCTCCTTTCTAACTCTTTCTATCTCCTCTGGAGTTGAGACAGCAAATTTATCGGCATAATACCGATCCTTGTATCCAGGCTCGCCAAGTTTAATCTGAATAAAATAGCATCTGATTCTTCAGTAAATCGAATCTCTTGCCAACACCTTCCCCCCCCCCCCCCCCCCCCCCCCAAAAAAAAAAAAAGAAGAAGGTAAAGTACTACATTGTATGGTTCCAGATATTATGAGCAAGTGCACCCTACATCTTCTTTGAGATACTCGTCATGAACATTATTTACATGTAAAGGTGCATGGCAGCATGTGGCTGGATTTTAAATTCAATACCTTGTCCACTACTGGCACCGGTGCAGGTATTTCTTCAGATGTCTCTCTTCTTGATCGAGCTCTCATTTCTTCATTCATCTCCTGCGCCTGAAGTAACGTTCAAAATAGCAGTTGAGGTAATTCCATCATAAAGAGATCAAGGAGGAATTTCATTCGTATGAGTAACTGCAGACACTGCTCAATCTTCTCCACATCAACCATGGTCTGTCCTGTCTAGGACTCGAATAGAAGGGTCTACAACTCTTCCTTGGAGTCACAGATCTCGCCTTTGAGTTTTTCATGGATCAGAAACTTAAATATCTGATTGTTACCTACTGATAAATGTATGCCTATGTTCAAAAGAACGCCCCTTTCTCACTTAATCAGAAGTGGGAGAAATCCCACCTTCTGAAATATACCCAAATTCCCAATGCGGACAGATCACTTGACATTCCAATTGGGGAAAAAAGGATGGTCGATAATGTCAAAGGACTGCAATCTCGCTAAGTTTTGTGGCATGTGTGCATTTAAGTTCCAGTCTCCTGCAATAACCCAATTATTTCCCTGCTAAGCCCAACACTCCACAGTGTGGAGTGTGAGAGTGAGTGTGTGTCTGTGTATGCGCGTATAAATATATACATATGAAGAATCAAAGTCATAGCAATCACTGCACAATACACTAAACAAAGCTATATAAAAAGCAGCATAGATCTGTGACAAGAAGAAAGACCTTCTGTATACGAGCCCGCTTCTGAAAAATTTGATCTTCATTGATGGCAACAGCCTGGACAAAATGTTCTACTCTGTCTAGGAACACCTGTGCAAGTGAATCCATTCAGTAGGAGCATTAACTTTTGTCATTCTCTATTGAATATGCCCATAGGTAGAAATTCTACTGATCCAGAAAATCGTCAGAGAATCAAAAGCATACAAAAGCATACAAAAGTACCACTATGAGAAGATAGTAAATGAATAATCTGACATTACGGAAAAGCTTCGCAATTCAATAAACTGAGAACACAAGCAGCCACCAGCATGAGAAAAGTCAGCTAAAGCACCCTTTTATCCCAAGACTGATCATAAAAGCTTATAGTTAATACAGCATATCCATCAGGACCTTGCTATGCTAATCAACAGTGTACTTTCCCAACAAGACAGAAATACTTTACATAGAGCTTATCATGTGCTATTCAAAATTATCATGTTTATGCATTCCCCCAAAATTCAGTTGACCTACCCTAATCAAATAAATGTACCAGCACATTCTATGAAACATCTATTATTACATAATACATGAATTTCCCATTAGTTTTTGAATCTGTCGGTTGGAGGGAGGGGAGGGAGGAAAGATACCTCGCCTGCTTCAGTAAGGTAACCGCCCATTGCAGCAAACTCCTTTTGATAAATGGACATTAATAAGGTTATTGCACCCTGAAGAGGAAACGAGATGAGACAGAGGCTTAATAACTTTGAAAGTAACCATACATGATATAACATATGCAAATAATTAATATGATTGGCAACAAATTAAATAAGAATAGAAGTTGCATACCTCCCGAATTTCTAATGTTGGCATATGGGGAAGAAAGTCATTGCCAACAAAGAAACAAAGAAAGACAAAATCGTCCACTATTTTCTCGAAATCAATCTCAAAAGGAGGATTCTGAATCTCCAAATCATGCTGTAAGTACTCCCTTAGAACCCAGATACTGAGGAACTGCAGCAGAAAATGCATATTTCAATATGAGAGACCAGAAAGATAAAAACAGGAGCAAAAGCCACATGCAATCATCAAACCTGATATTTCTTCTTGTGTATAGGAGTTTCATCTTTCCCATTCCCATCAGTATTACCATTGCACTCAGCAGCCAGATGACCAGATTGGCCACAAATAAAGCAGTTTTCTTGTTGTCCAGGAAGAGTGACAACCTGAAGGGCAACAAAATATCATAAAATGATGCAAGTCAGCAGGGACCCAGCGTAGAGGCACAAAAGAGTGTCTTTAGAAGTACTAACCTCTCTAAGAATTGAAAAGTGAATCTCGTGTGTAGCCAAAGAAAGCATAATCAGATCGGCATCCTGATTGAGAGGAACTAAAACCGTTATATTGTCTCCAATAGCTTCTAACTATTGCTAGAAAATGTTTGCAGAAAGAGAGAAAATCTAACAACATATATTAAACATGAAAGTTCTAAAGGAGAGTAAGGGAACACCTAGAGGGAAATCTTACCAGACCATACAGACAGTGGTGGGTGTTTGGACCATAACCAGGAAGATTACGCTGCAACCGAATGTATGACATGATCTTGTGCTCCCCCTCCCCAGGAACATTCGCATCAGACAGAATAACCTTCAATAAGCACCCAATGCAGCCCCATAAATATATTTAGAGAGGACAAAGAATCCTGAAAACCAGAATTTTACCCCCAAAAAGTACAGAAAGGATTACTCCATCGGTAAGGAATCATCCAGTCTTGAATGTACTAACGAAATTTTCAAGTTAACAGGATCTCAAGCACACCTTTGTCTGCTGCCACCCAGGATTGCGGTTCAACCTAGATTGAATATAATACTGAAGGGCAACGGAAAGAACAGCCATGAACTGTGTGCCTGGAGTGATTACATTTGAATCACATGTTTCAGGCTTTTCTTTGGAGGAAAGGTTAATTCCTTCAACCTCATATTCTCTTCTCAGCCTTTCTTCTTCAGCTTCCTGCATTGCATAACAGCATAAATAAATTTCTCCATGATGTTGATCCTAAGTTGTCTAGTCAGTCTGAGGAGAATCTCACAGCATCAGCTGCATCTTTTGCAGCTCTGAAGCGCCGAGAACGTTGTTGATTCATTTTAGCTCTTGGTGCAACACCATCTGCAAAGATTCACATCAGTATGCTATGCCAATTATAGTTAGTGATACAAGAAAAGCACAATGAACCTTACCAATCGCCATATAAAGGAGCTTTCTAGGACGAACTAAAGAAAAGAGATGGTCGATGTAATCAAATATTGATTTGAAGACATCATCATAGGTGGCAGGCGGAGGCTGCAATATGGGATAACAATCAAGCAATTAATAACAGATCTTCTCAACCACGAAGGGAATCCTATTCAATACTTGCTGCATTCTCAGACACTTTTAATCATGCATCAGATAATAAAAAGTAAATTCTCTGAAGTAGAAATTGAAGGGCATTCTTCTCGTAAATTTTATAGACGATCTAAATGAAGGGAACGTAGAAGCAATTGACCCACAATAAAGGCATCATTTTTTATCAGTTTTCTAAGCTAATGCTGGGTCAAGATTCAAGATGCAATATAAACCTTATTAAAATCACATCCGAGATGAGCAGTAAATGGATCTCCATCATTTATGTTGTCTGTGTGGGCAAAGCCACAGGACTTCAATTACTCTTAGCTAGAAGAAGCTTCCATATTCTCAGTAAATTAGACCATCTCCAAACAATAATGTACTGCCCGTGGATTTTTTATTTTTATTTTTAAAGTAGGGAATTTAAATTCCTTTTCTCAATATTAATATTAAAACTATCTCCACAGCTCTAGACCTAACTGTCATTTCCAATTTTTCCGCTAGGAATGCATATGTACCAACAATCCAATTAAATTAATGTTTCATACTAAAAATTTCCTCAAACCTCCTCGTCTAATGAATATCAGTTTCTGCAATGAGCTACATTTGGCACAATTATGTTAAACCCAGCTGCACAAACTTCGATCATCCGTGCAAATCAAATCAGCATATTATCAGGCCGATCGGTGCAACTACTGCAGGGCACCACAGATATGGGCCAATCAAAATCTTCACATCCCTTTTCTACCGTTATAGTTACAGGGCCGAGGTGAGAAATTCCATTCAATTGCAATCTCTCTCTACTATTATCTAGTCGAACATTTAATCTTATACCCGACTTTCTGTTTAAGAAGATTGACGTGCTTAACATTCTTTGCCACATGCCGCTGGAATTTTCGGCGTTATATTTCTTCTGTTGCTGCGGACTTGGAAAGTTCGTGGACTAGGAGTTCCCCCCCCCCCGGGGTCTCTTTACCTCAGCTCCCTCTATAGCACCAGGATTTCACTAACAAAGCCAAGAAAGGAACGAACTTCACTGAATTCGGCCATCACTGCCCCTAATCGTTAAACTGGTCAGCTGAGCAAACTTCTCATCGTTCACCAAAAAACCTCAAAGCTCAACCCAGACACCGAAAAAGGAGCAAACGAAACCATCTCAGCATTTGCATACACACGCAGGGATAAACGTACCTTGCCGTCGGGATGGAAACAGGGATGAATGATTCCGTTCATGTCCAGGTACAGATTATCGAACTCCGTGCCGTTAGGGTTAGGCTTCGAGACATCGACGGGCACAGGGACGCCGGCCGAGTCGACGCCGGGCTCCTCCTCAATGACGTTGACGATGGCCTTCGGGTACCGGTCGGCGAGCCACCGGTAGAACGCGGGAACTCCCATGATCGGCGGCTGAGTCGGCACCTGCTGTGAGTCAACTCGCACGACACCAAAATTGACGAATTGACAGAGCGACCGACGCGAGAGAGAGAGAGAGAGAGAGAGAGAGAGGGTTCGAGATCTGTACGGGTTGGGATGGTGAAAGGGCAGAAGAAAGGTATAGTTAAATGAATAAATGTCAAGCGAAGTAATGGGGTGTTTTTCAAACTAATCAGAAATACAGGGGAAACATTGGAATTATCTGTTTTTTTTGCTAGGTTGGAAATAAAAGTAGAATGCAAGTCCCATTTCGAGAAATATGAAGTTTTCAGGGGTGACCTCAAAATTTTCCGATTGTTCCTCTCAAATTGCAATTAACTAATTTCTATTTATGCAATTTGTGTCTATAAAATGTGGGGAATTTTTTTTTTTTGGGTAGATAAATGTGGAGATTTTTTTTCGATAGATAAATGTGGGGAATTTTAATGTCGATATGTATAATCAAATCAAAATTGAAAATACAGTACAATTAACTGATTTACCTGAAGTACATAAGTAAAAATTTATGCACTTTACTTGACATGAGCGTAATCTAGGAGTCCGGGACCAATACAGAGAAGATTAGCATGGCCCCGGAGCAAGGATGACTGGCACAAATCAAGAAGTATTTTACTCAGATTCTAAGCAAATTACGCTTACGATAGAATCTATTGAAATACGATTTGCATATGCACAATGCAGGTTTTAGACATTTGAAGACAGCTGCCGGGGTAGCGGACATCGAGGAAAATAAGCTATATCATACTAGACGCATGATATGATGCGGTCGATACGCTGTAAGTGAAACATTCGACATACAGAATTTTCATGCGAAGAAAAGGGAGTCTATAGTGAAATATAATTGCATTCATGGAAAAGGCCGGAGTCTAGCTTAGTTCGTCATGCGACGACGAATATTGATGATCAGGGAGCATATTTCCAAAGAAACATGGGATCGCAGCTAAGCATTCGAGTACTGGAAAACACGGCCAGAATAAAGTACAAATGTAGCCAACAACATGCGACGGCTTTGCTGTTTTATCGCAAATATCATGAACATTGATTTCAATAGTTGAAGATTCCTCATTAGGGATACTTACATAAGTAGTACTTCTGCTAGAGTTGGACAGACCCTTGACTTGGATTGAAAGATTTTGAATTCGAATCGAAAGATTTTGAATTTGATTCTAGACTTTCCGTTATCCTCTTATTTCGCCTTCCCTTATTTTTCTTCCTGTTTAATTGCATGCAGAATAGAACATGAGAACATGCACAACTATGCTCAACCTTATGCAAGAACAATCCATTTGATTCGGCAATTATGTTTCTTCTGAAACAAGTACATTAGTCTAAGTTTAACGACGTACAGGCATATTCTATCTTCAAGCAAAATCCAAAAGGATACAAGATATATCGATCTAATTACCATCGTCTGCATGCATATATGCCCTATACCATGTAATTAAACATACTGCAACATCATCTTTCCTTCCCACGAGCCACCAAAAGCACAACATATCATTCTGTCTTCACACGGTTCTCGGCCACATATACAATGTAACATCGAAATTATATGACCGTCTCTCTTCGAGTCGCGTCCTTTTCATGGCCCATCTCTCTTTTCTCTGGACTTGTATATATACACGCATAACCGCACACAGAGAAGGCATTCCTGTCCGCGTATCGTCATAACATCAGACAATGGAGGTGCAACCAATTAGAACACGGCACGCGCGTACAGATCTCGATTCGCAATCAGCTGAATTATTGCAGCAACGTGTACTTTTATGTATATATTTATCCAGGAGAGATATTCCTCTCGCTGGCAAAGAAAAAATTTCTCTTATTACATCGACTGATCAGTGAGTGCATAATGTATAGTCAACTCTTCATATAGAAAACGACCAAAATTCGATTTATTTGAACAGAATGAATCTGGACGTAGAACAGGCCATGTTCATGACAAAGAGCTCATGCTGTCGCCAAAAACCTCTGCAAGATGTCCTAAGTTATATCGGTTGCTGCGTTGGCATTCGTTCTTTGTCAGGAACAAACTAAGACAAAGCGAAAAGCAGCAGCAGAAAGCGTAGCAGAACTACGAATACAGAGCAGAAAAGAATGCAGCTGGCACACATTTTCACTTGAAATTCTGGTTCGATTCTCCGAGTAAAACTTCTCGTATAATTTCTCATCCTTATCCTTTTACTAGACTCATGACCTCCTTTGTAGCCGAGAAAAGGGATTCAAAAGTAGAGTAGCCTATATTCATAACAGGAGTTTTTATTGTTTTTCAATGAAAAAACAATGGATTATACAGTCAACTAACAAGATATGCAATGTGTGTTCAATTTTTGAAGAATTTTTTCTTAAAAATAATGATAGAGGTCAGAAAAATAACACCGATCTATCGGTGTCATGGTGGCGAATCGCGACTGTTCAATATTTTTTTTTTCCGGACTTAATCTATGTTTACTGCAGGTCGATGTCTTGATCTTTCCTTTGATTGGACAGCATGGGAAGAGACTACATGGGCTGAAGAAGATCAAGATAAAAAGATCAATAAACCTTCTGTGTATAGAAGTGCCAAAGTCTTTCTAAATCATGAGGATTTTGCTTTTTTAGCAAAACTACAAGATATTCTCAGCTTATAAATTGAAACTAATTCTCCTTAAAATGCCGATATATACTTGTCACGAAGTACTCTCTGTGAGGTTGGAGCTCATGTATGCATTTGATAAACTTGCCGGTGGAAGCTCAGTTTTGCAACGTATATGCATTTTCTTGTGCAAAAGAATACAATATTTAAAAAAAAAAATTCATGTTCAAAAAACTTTACTCCTTAACGGGTCAATTTGGCTCAGTGGAATAATTGAGGCTCATTGGACTTCCGGATATAAGATACATACCCCAAAAAAAAAATCAACCATATTTTTCGGCAGTGATGCTTGCCCGAGCAAAGGGCAAAGGAGCACCTAGGCATTATTATCTCCAAAGAAATATATAAATATAAATAAAGTTCACCTATATATATTATGCATAGATTATCAAGGAAATGTCACCAAGCACTGCCCATTGAATATCTGAAAGAGAAGCTTCTCCTTCTCCTCCATGGTTTTACTTCTCTCTGAAGTAAGGTAAAGTTGACTCTCCCCCTCACTGTTTGATTGTTATCTGTTCTCATTTTCTCTATTCCTTCCCTTCTTGCTTCAGTTTCTTGCTTGGAAACTGAATGCAAGAACACCTCTCATTGCTTCAGTCAAGAATCCAAAGGTTTTCACCTCAGCTTTCTTTCTCCAGTCGATGACCAAATTGTTCGGTTAGAGTTTTCCGATACAATAGAGCGAGATTTTCTGATCAACCCCAGAAGAATCTGATACAGAAACTTGCTTATTTGATGTGTTTCGAATGTGAATCCTGATCACTGTCAAGGTTTTTGTTCACAGTATGATGTGCAGCCATCACTCTCTTGTACTTTCTTGATGCTGAATCTTCTGGAAGTTGTTAACTGAATGGCCGCTTTCAGGTTGCACAGTGATAAATAAGAAAGGATGGTGGAGGAGGGGTCGGTTATCGCTAAGGATGTCACCGAAGTAAGCTTTTATTTGTGCAACTGTTACTATGAACTACTCCTTTTCAGTTCATTTGATCAGGAGAATCGTTTCGATACATTTTATTATCGCAGCTGATCGGGAAGACACCATTGGTGTACCTCAACCGCGTGGTTGATGGCTGCGTCGCCAGAATTGCTGCGAAGTTAGAGATGATGGAGCCCTGCTCTAGCGTCAAAGACAGGTGCGAAAAGATCGGGTTCCTACTGTTCTATGCCTATCGGGTTTCAGTTCTCCTGGACAAGTTATAGATTTCCGAAGAAATAGTGAGAATATTTTGATGATCATTGGATGCAGGATCGGATATAGTATGATTACTGATGCAGAAGAAAAGGGTCTGATCAAGCCCGGGGAGGTTAGTCATTCAATCTAATTCTCAAAAGAGACCGTAATGAATCGCAATTAAAGTTATGTGTACTTCTGTGCAACACAAGGAGGTGATTGATCCTGACTGAAAAATCATTTTTGCTAATGCCATACTTCTGAAGAGTGTCCTGATCGAGCCCACGAGTGGTAACACTGGCATCGGTCTAGCATTTATGGCAGCTGCTAAAAGATACCGACTGATAATCACAATGCCGGCTTCAATGAGTCTTGAGAGAAGAACCATTCTCCGGGCTTTCGGGGCTGAGGTGGTTATCACAGATCCTGCCCGAGGCATGAAAGGAGCGGTCCAAAAGGCAGAAGAGATACTGGCGAGAACTTCGAACTCTTACATGCTTCAGCAGTTTGAGAATCCCGCCAACCCTAAGGTGCCCTTCCGTGTGTTTAATCCATTGCATGAATAGGCAGTTAATTAATTATTGGCTGTGTGTAACAGTTGATTCTTCCCTTTTCCTTTTATGTTCTACTAGGTACATTACGAGACCACAGGACGCGAGATATGGAAAGGTTCACGGGGAAAAGTCGAAGCCCTTGTTTCCGGGATTGGGACTGGAGGCACAGTAACAGGTGCTGGGAGATATCTCAAAGAGCAAAACCCAAATATTAAGGTAAACTTCTCTTTCTAAACCCCTGGGAAATTTGCCATGTTCTGTTTCGCCGAAGAATGTTCTAATTCTCGTGATATTCCTACATCCAACCTGCTCGGAAATCAGCTGTATGGGGTGGAACCTCGCGAGAGTGCAGTCTTGTCTGGTGGAAAACCTGGTGAGTCGTCTTCCTCCACCTACAATCTGAATCTTTCAATAGCGGTTATCAGTTTGTTGAGTTCTATATTGATTTATGCAAATGTGCTAGGTCTTGAGTTCTAGAAATTCTCTCGGTTTTCTACCCTACTCGGTACAATCAAGCAATGTCTTACCTCGTTTTCATCGTGAATGTGATAAATGTGTACCGCTGATTTCCCAAGGGCCACATAAGATCCAAGGAATCGGTGCTGGCTTCATCCCTGCAGTTTTGGACAGAGACTTACTTGACGAAGTTGTTCAAGTAGGAATATGAACTTCACCTCTTTGATATTTGATTTGTCAAATACTTATCGGCAATCCGAAGGAATGACCCTTATACAACTTCTGCAGATATCTAGTGAAGAAGCCATTGAGACTGCTAAGCTTCTCGCGCTGAAGGAAGGTTTGCTGGTAAGTCTTCAAACCAGCAGAGCATTCCATTCAGTTTTGGAGAGCAGTGAAAATTTGCCCTTTTTTCGTTTTCTCTTCCTAAAAAATATACTGGATTACGCTCGAGGAGACTTCCTTGTTCTGGTCAGTAAGCATGTCGTAAGCAGTAATCCAGCATGCCTTTTCCTCTCGTTTTCTCTTTGTTTCCCAGTAAGCAAATAATGGAAAATTGGAAGATCGTTCCTGTGTCAATGATGGTACATGAGATTTCGCGAATCTTGCGCAGGTGGGGATCTCATCGGGTGCAGCAGCTGCTGCTGCAATCAAGATAGCAAAGAGGCCTGAAAACGAGGGAAAACTCATTGTAGTAAGTCGATTTGAAGTTGATGTGTAGTTTTCTGCACTGGAACTTTCTTCCCCTCAGAGTCTCTTATAAGGCCAAGAGATTCTGAGGGATCAGACTTTCCTTCCTTTCTTTTATTGGACCCGGTTGTTTCTTCAGGTGGTTTTTCCTAGCTTTGGAGAGCGCTGTCTGTCATCTGTTCTGTTCGAAACGGTGAAGCGGGAAGTAGAGAATGCGGTTTACGAACCCTAAGTCCGTCCCTTGGAAAGCACTTGATGTTGCTTATTTTTTGATAAAATTCTAACACGACAGTTAAAACACGTAAATCTTCAATGAAGTCATCAGCACAAATTCTTGGGAAGGTATATGTACTATGTAGCGTATTTCATGTTTAGATAAAACGATTTAACTTGGATCAATCAAGTGATTGATGAGCAAGAGTTGTCATCTTCTCCTATAATATTTGCCTAGTTGCCTTTAATCACGAAAAAAGAAAGCCGGATACCTGCATAGGTTTGTCAAAGGTTGATTATTCTGTTTGAGGCCTAGAAGTCTATAATTCATTACCAGCACTAATCGAGATCAACTGGAACGCTCGGGTGCGAACTACTTGCAGATGGACTAGTTACTGAAAGTTAAACGTAAAGCTACTGCAAAAGCTCTTTCCCAATTTCCAAGTGGTACTTCATTTCCCTCTTCTCCACCTTGAAACTCATCAATTTTAGGAATTTGTTGCCGGGTTAGTGTCACGACTCGAAATTCCAGCAGCATTTCCCCTAAAATTCTGAATTTTCTACTTAAAATATGAACCTGATTATCAATCTCATGAAATTTCCAACTTCAGAACTGATTTCACCCGATTATATCATAAATGCACCAGAAGAAAGTATTCATCTCCAAAAGAAACTTCTCTCATATTTCTCATCACCCATGAATAGCGAAACAAGAATTTTCCGATCGTGACGTATTCACTGAGCATCCTATACATAAGCTAATACCTCCAAGGTAAAAGGATCGCCCTACAAGTCCTCCAAGTCGATCCCCAATGTCAAAATGTTCCTCCATGTGCAACTTAGCTATCTTCTAGCTCATCTAAAAGATAATATGCAAAGTATGAACTGCATTTCAGTGAGCACACATCCTAAAGCAAAATAAACTATTATTAATAACATATCTATTTCTAAAACAACCAAATATAAATATAAATATAAATAATCATATCTAAAATCCATCATTCGGCTCACCAGATCAACTTTCATAAAATAAATGTAAATATATAGACTGATAACACGAAGATATTAGAATTCATCTCCAAATCAGCATCCCATAAGAAATATAAACAATATATATGCATACACTTAAAAGATATCGAGCTCTAGCCACCAAAGCACTCAAGTATCACAATAACCTCAGGCAACAATTTCAAGCACAGAAGGTAATACGGCAATATTACAAGCCAGTATCATTACAATAAAAATGACACTTTCACATCCCCAATCTCGATCACAAACAAACAACTCCGGCATCCATAAAATAAAACCACAAGATTCCATTCATACCGTACCGTGACTCGACATGACCCCATCTCGTATCTCCTTACATCCCCCTCCTCAACCTCCACAACTCCCGAAACATATCTCAATCTCAATATCATGAACGCATCACAATGTCTCCCATTTTTACATTCAGTGAGGTCAAGCAACCGATCAGGCCCCGTTTTTAATATATGACCAATAGAAGCAGAATCCAGCTAACCAAATCACCGAATTATTTTCCTCAACATAAACATCCATTTAGATATATGTCATTTCACAGTGAAATAGAGTACTCACTGGTAACTTCCAAAAACAAATTACCAAGTTCAAATCTTCGAGATACATGGCTTTGGTATACCCTATCCTTTACTCTTAGAATGACGTCGGGATGCCCCACCACTGCCGTACTCTCAGCTGATTTCCCCATCTCCCTCGGTAGAATCAGTGGAAGTTTGAGGAGATAAGGATAGTGTGTGTGGGCTTCATGGGCACAAGCCCATTCTTAAGTAATAACCCATTGGGCCTCCAATCCCTCTTTTTCTTTTTGGGGGGTGGGGTGGGTTGGGGGTGGTTGAGGACTTGAAATACTTAACTAATATGTACGCGCGTGTATGCATGGGTATTAAAATGCCGGATTTCACAGTGATTGTGACAAAAGTTCGAGATTCTGAACAAACTTCAAAGAACATGTGCAGGTAATAAAAGAAGGACCAGAGCTTTAGCATCAAACAACATGAAATATTAAGATAGTTAAATCTGTTACATACTCGAATACTTTCTAGTCCACTGGAAGAGTATCGGTTGATAAGAAACTATACAAGTACAAATCTTTCAGCTCCCCCTTCAAATACGAGTACTTCCTGAGCAAACCTTCCCGTGCAAACCCGGCTTTCTCAAGCACCCGTTGGGAGGCTCGATTGTTAACATCCACGAAAGCCTGCAGCCTCAGGATCTCAGTCAAGTTCTGGAAAACCCGAGAGAGCGCCAGTTTCACGGCCCTTGTGGCGATCCCATGGCCCCAGTATTCCGGTGCCAGCGCGTAGCCAATATCCGCACGGCACCTATCCTCACCCGACCAGGGGAACACTGAGACAAACCCTATCGAACGGCCATCGATGCAGATTGAGCGGCGCCAAGGGTGGGGGATGCAAACCTCCCTGACGGTGGTCAGCGCCTGTTCCCTGGAGGCCAAGGCAGTCCATCTAAGGTTCCTTATGACCCGATCGTCGCTGGCCCATGAGAAAAAGTCGTCGGCATCGGTCAGTTCAAATGGACGGAGAGTGATTCTTGCCGGGTCGATGATCTCCATCGGAGCTGGAATAGAGTTCTGTTGACTGATCAAAATGTTCGGCTAATGGGGAAGAATATCTTATGGAGCATGAGCTGGACATCTTCCTTGTATAATTGTTTATTTATGTCACTTTTCCCGAGTGGAATATGGCTTCTTCTCCATGGTAGGTGAATGGGGCCAAAGCCCATATGGAGCATGGAGGTCTCAAGCGGATCGGGAAAACAGTTGGCTACCGGTCCAATTTACATATAAATTACTGATAACAGTGGACAACTGGTCTCCACCCGAAGGTTCCTAATCCCTTCATCAATATGTGATGGAAAACTCGAGAAGACTTCCTGGTTCTGGCCAAAAAGAGTGTCATAAAAGTGCAATCAAGCTTGCCCTTTACTTTAACTCCAAAGTCCAACCCATAAACCTTGGCTCTTTCTGGGATATGTTACTCTCGTCAAGTACATGGGATTCTGCAGGGAAGGAATATCATCGGGGCGGAGCAGCTTCTGCTGCAATTAGGATAGCAAAGTGACCTGAAAACGAGAGAAAACTCATATCATCGTGAGTCTATCCAATGTTTCCCCGAAACAGTATCGGTTGATAAGAAACTATACAAGTACAGGTCCTTCAGTTTCCCCTTCAGATATGAGTATTTCCTGAGCTAACCCTCCCATGTAAACCAGGCCTTGTCGAGCACCCTTTGGGAGGCTCGGTTGTTGATGTCCACGAAAGCCTGCAGCCTCTGGACCTCAGTTAAGTCCTGGAAAACCTGAGAGAGCGCCAGTTTCACGGCCCTCGTGGCGATTCCTTGTCCCCAGTAGTCCGTTGCCGCTGCATAACGAATATCTGCACAGCACCTATCGTCACCAGACCCGGGGACCACCGAGACAAACCCGAACGAATGGCCATTCACGCAGATCGACAGTAACACAGGTGGGGCATGCAGATCTCCCTGATGGTGGTCAGAGCCTGTTCCCTCGAGGCCAGTGCAGTCCACTTAAGGTTCTTCATGCGCTGATCGTTGCTGGCCCACGAGAAGAAGTCGGCGGCATCAGTCAGTTCAAATGGGCGAAGAGTGATCCTTGCTGGGTCAATGGTCTCCATGGATGGCGAGATAGAGTTCTCTTGACTGAACGTAGTGTTTGGCTAATGGGGAATACAACCTTATGGAGCACGAGATGGACATCATCCTTTTGAAATTATTCTGCATTTTTCTAGAGTGATCAAACTAACGAGCTGGGACAATAAATATACATGTAGAGCATGGAGATCTAAACCGGATCCGATAACACAGTCGACAACTGGTCCAACTTGCATATTAATTACCTTTGCGAAAGCAATGGGAAGACTCGTCACCCTTTTGCCAACAAGACCCAAATATGGTTGACTGTTTGGGGATGAGATCATGGCACTAGTCCTAGACCCCATAACCAAATTAACCTTCAGCTACTTACTCGTCCACCTCTGTAATCAATCAAGGGAATTCCAATTACCATGCGATCTCCGGGTTCTCCTTAATGCACTGGAGTTCTTTCATCACCGAGGAAGCCACTCTGACATTATGCATGAAGGCAATGTTACCATCTTCATTCCGGAATCGGATAAGTTCACCCCAGCCTACAATATGCCTGCAGCAAGTCCATTAAAGTCTTAAAATATGCGGGAACGCTGGTCCAGTGATCCATGTTGGTAAAACTCAGCTCTGACTAAAAGTCACCAATCGCCATTTCGCGATGAAAATCATCATTTCTAGTTTTCAGCCATCGATCTGAAATCGTTAGATCATCTCCCTAGAACTGTACAGGATCCCAGAGGTCAATTAGGGAGGAGGCTTTAACCTTACTGTTAGTTTATTTTTATTTTTTAAACAAATTGATTCTCAATGAAGCATCAGTTATAAATTGTAAAAGTAAAAGAAAATTACATTGCACTCAACTACTCCTAATTTTATGCTTTTCTTTTTTAAAATTCCTGTTTTCTTCAATACTAGTTAAACGGCCAACGCGATGCACCGGTTTACTTTTTAGTGTTAAATAAAATAATATTTTTCAAACAATATCTTAATTTCATTATTTTGATCTTACATATCTTTTTAAATTCCTAGTAACTTTTATAAGTATAAGGCATACATATATGTAAAACTAATAATAACTATATCATATTTAAACCCAATAGAGATGTTATTCTATTCATTCAAATTTCTACATCATTTTATAGTAAAATTTTATTTAAATAAGTTGGTTTATAAAGTTTTAATTTTTTATGAACTCATTTTTATCCTTCTAGATTTTGAATAAACAAATACTTAAAATAACCTGTTAGTCTTTAAAAATAGCATTATTTTTTAAATCACTAATAATAATAGTAGTAATAGTAATAATAATAATAACAACAACAATAATAATAATAATATAATAGCATTTCATTACTTTCATTAAAACTAAGCGCTAATAATAATAATAATTACTAAATTCTTGGTATAATACTGTACATGTAATTCATAAAATTTTATAAGATGTTATCTCTGAATATTCAAATTAATTTAAATACTTATCTATATTAATACTTCATATGCACAATTCTTCTTTAATATTTAAAATATTTTAGCGCTTAAAAATTATATTAGAAACTTATATTTATTTTCGGAGTAGAAAATTTAAAAAGTTTTTCATATGAATTATTTCCTAGATAACAAAATTAAAGTTTGTTAACATTTTGTACAACAAAAAATTAATTATTTATATTGACATATTTAATGCATTATAAATGTGCCAATTCCCCTTTAGATTATGTACATTATAGATGTGAATGTAGACTTCGACTGATATATTTCTGTTGAGTAATATATGGCTAACCCGCGGATAACTTTGCTTAGATTCTTGTACTCGTGCACGGTGCAGACCTAATGTCAAGATCTTCAAGAAAATGACCTTCAGAACGAGCCACCCGTTTTATATGGATCAACGCATAGCTCTAACTAGTTAGGCCATTTCTTTTTAAAATCTTTTTGTAGCTGAATGAGATCACATCTCCCTGAAAATTTGGGTGCCTACATGGGTTTGTCAAAGGCTGATTGTTTTGTTCTAAGGGCTTTGTAGTTTCAACTCTGAAATCTATGGTATTGATCAAGATCAACTGTAAGCTCAGCGCCGAACTCGCTGCTTGCAGAAAAACTAGTTTCTGACAGTTATAGCTTAAAATTGCTGGGCTTCGAAGTTTGACCTCTGAAATGTAGAAGAGATTACGGTATTGATCAAGATCAACTGAAAGCTCAGACCCGAACTCACTTGCAGAAAAACTAGTTACTGACAGTTATCGCGTAAAATTGCTGCAGAATCTCTTTCTTATAAACCGGTACTTCATTTTCCTCTTATCAAACTCGGCGGTCTCCGGTATTTGTTTTGTTTTGTGCTAGAAGTTTGAGATTTTAAACTTCAAATCGCATCCGTAGTAGGTGAGAAAAGAAAATCCGAGCTTCAGCAGCAAATGACTGGAAAATTTAAGAAAGTTCACTCAGTCAAGGACTCGAATAATTTCTAGTCCAATGAAATACTGTCGGTTGATAAGAAACTGTACAAGTACAGATCCTGGAGTTCCCCTTTCAAATACGAGTATTTCCTGAGCAAACCTTCCTGCCTAAATCCGGCCTTCTCGAGCACCCGTTGGGAGGCCCGGTTGTTAACATCCACAAGAGCCTGCAGCCTCAGGACCTCCGTCAAGTCATGGAAAACCTGAGACAGTGCCAGCTTCATGCCCCTCGTGGCAATTCCTCGGCCCCAGTAGTCTGCAGCCACCGCGTACGAAATTTCTGCACGGCACCTATCGTCACCCGATTCAGGGTACACCGAGACAATCCCGACCGAACAGCCGTCGCAACAGATTGACCGGCGCCACTGTTGGGGAATGCCGATGGGAACTGTTGGGTATCCCTCCAATTTGGAGGAAGTTGGGCTCAAATTGTATTGGGCTTTTATCGGGCCTTAATAAGCCCAAGAACCCATTTTATTAGGGTTTTTGTTTCAGCAAATCAGCTGAGGTATAAATAGCAGCAGAACAGCTGCAGATTAGTGTAGACAGCAGCGGCAGAAGAGCTGCAAGCAGCAAAACAGCACAAAGAACAAAGGAAGAGCAGAGCCGAATTCTGCTCAACAGGGGCAGCGCGCAGCTGGAGATCAAACCTCAATCGGGACATCAAACGAACTCCGATTGGGACGAAATTTTGACAGCAGCTTCACAACACGTGGGGCTAACTTCTGAACGGTCAGAATTTCTATTCGAGCTCTGTAGGTGCTGTTTCAGCTGATTTTGTGAACCACCCGGTGTGGGTGACGAATTTAGTATTTGGGTGATCCAAGAGAGTGTTTCTCTTGAGTTTGGTGATCCAAGGGTTTACCCTTGAGGAAAGACATTGTATAACCTTCATAGTGGATCGTTGATTCGGAGTTGGTCCCGTGGTTTTTCCCCACATTGGGGTTTTCCACGTAAAATTCTTGGTGTTGTTTTACTTTACTGCTTGTTGGTTGATTTGATTAGTTCCTATCTCGATTACACTAGAAGGGGAGGAAGATTAATCGCTGCGTTATTGTTTGGTTGAGTACATCCCTAACCCCAACAAGTGGTATCAGAGCCTCGGGTTAGAGAAGTTTGAGTTTTTTTCGGTGTTTTCGAGATGGAGGAGTCTACAGGATCCATGTTCAAGTTGAATGCAACCAACTACTCTATATGGAAGTCTCGGATGGAGGATCTTCTATTTTGCAGGGATTTGTACGATCCTATTGAAGGGGATTCCGCGAAACCCAAAGATAATGATGACAAGGCTTGGGAACGCACAAATCGGAAGACTATTGGTTTGATTCGGCAGTGGATAGACAATAGTATTTATCATCATGTTGCTCAGGAGACAAATGCGAAAGCTTTGTGGGATAAATTGACAAATCTCTATGCGAGGAAGACACCACAAAATAAGGCATTCCTCGTGAAGAAGCTGGTTCATCTTCGTTTCCAGGATGGAGGTGATATGGCTGCGCACATGAGTAATTTCCAGGATATTATTAACCAGTTGACGAACCTGGAGATAATATTACCCGATGAGTTGCAGGCCTGTCTACTTTTAGGGACTCTACCGGATAATTGGGACACACTTGTGGTTGCATTAAGCAATTCTGCGCCAAACGGGAAGCTATCGTTGGCCACGGTGACAGACAGTTTATTTAATGAGGAGACTAGAAGGAAAGGCTCGGGGATTTCCATTCAGTCTGAAGCTTTGGTTACTGAACAACGGGGGAGAAGTCAAAGCAGAAATTTCTCTTCCAAGCATAGTAACTCACGTGGCAAATCGAGGGGTAGATCAAAGTCGAAGACGAGGAAAGTGGTCACTTGCTATCACTGTGGAAAGGAGGGACACTACAAAAGGGAGTGTAGAGCTCTGAAGAAAAATCAGAATGGCAACGGTGAGAGCAAGAAGGAAGAAGGTACTACAGCAGTGGCATCTGATGGAGAGACCTACATCATTTGTGATGAAGCCTATGTGAATTTCACATGTCAGGACTCTACCTGGGTTGCAGATACAGGTGCCTCGTTTCATGTCACTCCTCATCGGGATTTCTTCTCATCTTACACTACCAGAGACTATGGTTATGTGAGAATGGGGAATGGACAATCATGCAAGATTGTCGGTATTGGTGATGTCTGTCTAGAGACCGAGCTTGGCTGCAAGTTGCTTCTGAAGAAGGTGAGGCATGTTCCAGAAATTCGCCTTAACCTAATCTCGACGGGTCAGCTTGATGATGAAGGCTACAGTAACGAATTTAGTAATGGGAGATGGAAGCTCTCCAAGGGTTCGTTGATTGTGGCACGGGGTCAGAAGACCGACACTCTCTACAGGCTGCGTGCCAGACACAATTCCGGTCAAATTAATGTTGCTGAGGATTATCCTATCGAGCTATGGCACAGGAGACTCGGACATATCAGCGAGAAAGGTATTCAAATTCTTGCTAGAAAGCAGTCTTTGCCCATTAAAGGTATGCACTTGAGCACCTGTGATCACTGTTTAACTGGTAAGCAGAGGAGAGTTTCTTTTGTTAGAAGTCGTCCCTCTAGATGCCATCATATACTTGATCTTGTGCATACTGATGTTTGTTTTATGTCGGATAGATCTCTTGGTGGTGCTCTCTATTTTGTGACCTTTATAGATGATCACACCAGGAAAGTTTGGGCTTACCCTATGAGAACTAAAGATCAGGTGACTGAGATTTTAAGAACTTCCATGTAGCAGTGGAAAGAGAAACAGGCATGAAGCTGAAATGTGTCAGAGCTGATAATGGTGGTGAGTATAGGGGTCCTTTCGAGAACTATTGCAGGACTCACGATATCAAACTTGAGAAGACGGTACCGAAGACACCACAGCAGAACGGGCTTGCAGAGAGAATGAACCGCACAATTGTTGAGAGAGTTCGTTGTATGCTTTCTCAAGCGAAACTGTCTAAGCCTTTCTGGGGCGAGGCAATGAGGTCAGCGGTTGATCTTATTAATCTTACACCGTCAGTTGCACTTGATGGAGATGTACCCCAGCAGGTGTGGACCGGCAAGAAAGTATCATACAAGCATCTCAGAGTATTCGGGTGCAGGGCATCTGTTCACATTCCTCGAGATGAAAGATCAAAACTTGATGCCAAGGCAAAACAGTGCATCTTCTTGGGTTATGCACATGAAGAGTTCGGGTACAGGCTTTGGGACCCTGATAGCAAGAAGATCATCAGGAGCAGGGATGTTGTCTTCTTTGAGGACCATACAATCGAGGATTTGCAAAAGTTAGAGAAGGCCAGTGTAGGCAATCCTCACGAGATCTCTATTCCTGTACCGGTTGATGTAGAGCATCCAGTGGAAGAGGTACCTGGTGAGTATGAAGAAACCACGACTGGAGGTGAGATTCCTCAGGTAGATGATGGTGTGACTACGGATGATACAGGCTCGCGGTTACAGTTAGGGCCTGCAGATCTACCTAGACAATCTGATAGAATAAGACGACCATCTACAAGATATCCGCCTCATGAGTATGTGCTACTGACTGACGGGGGAGAACCTGAGTGCTTTGATGAAGCTGTGGCACATGAGCACAAGGAGCACTGGTTGAAGGCGATGAATGAGGAGATGAACTCCTTGTCTGAAAATCACACGTATGACCTAGTGAAGCTACCGCAACGTAAGAGAGCATTGAAGAACAAATGGGTCTACAGGTTGAAGACAGAGAACTCGCGACCTCGATACAAAGCTCGGCTGGTAGTGAAAGGTTTCAACCAGAAGAAAGGAGTTGACTTCGAGGAGATCTTCTCGCCCGTTGTCAAGATGTCATCAATCCGAGTTGTTCTCGCACTGGCAGCTAGTCTGAACTTGGAGATCGAGCAGCTCGATGTAAAAACAGCTTTCCTACATGGTGACTTGGAGGAAGAAATATATATGGAGCAGCCTGAAGGATTCCGAGTTAAAGGTAAGGAGCATTTGGTGTGCAGGCTGAGGAAGAGCTTGTATGGGCTTAAGCAAGCACCTCGGCAGTGGTATAAAAAGTTTGACTCTTTCATGTTGAGCCATGGCTACACACGGACAACTTCAGATCATTGTGTGTTCGTGAAACAATTCTCGAATGGTGATTTTATCATTTTACTGTTATATGTGGATGATATGCTACTTGTTGGTCATGATATGAGCAAGATTACAGAGTTGAAGAAGGAGCTCAACAAGTCCTTTGCCATGAAGGATTTGGGACCGGCAAAGCAGATCCTTGGGATGCATATTTCTCGTGACAGATCAAGTGGAAAACTTTGGCTTTCTCAAGAGAAGTACATCGAGAAGATTTTGGATCGGTTCAACATGGGTAATGCTAAACCAGTTTCATCACCACTTGCTTCTCATTTCAAACTTAGCTCGAAGCAATGTCCTACAAGTGAGAAGGAGAAAGAAGAGATGAAGAAAGTTCCTTACTCATCAGCTGTAGGAAGTTTGATGTATGCCATGGTCTGTACAAGACCAGATATCGCTCATTCTGTTGGTGTGGTTAGTCGTTTTCTCTCCAATCCGGGGAAAGAGCATTGGAATGCAGTTAAGTGGATTCTGAGGTATCTCAGAGGAACATCCAAGGTGTGTTTACACTTTGGCACTGGTAAGCCGGAGTTAGTGGGCTATACGGATGCGGATATGGCAGGAGATATTGATTCCCGGAAATCCACTTCGGGATACTTGATGACTTTTGCAGGGGGAGCTATCTCATGGCAGTCAAGGCTTCAAAAGTGCATCGCTTTGTCTACAACGGAAGCCGAATACATTGCGGTGACCGAAGGTTGCAAGGAGATGTTATGGTTGCAAAAGTTTTTGCAGGAGTTGAGCTTGAAGCAAGAAAGGTATGTTCTACACTGTGATAGTCAAAGCGCAATTCATCTTTGCAAGAATCCCACTTTCCATTCGAGGTCGAAGCATATCGATATCAAGTTTCATTGGATTAGAGATGTGTTGGAGTCTAAGCTGGTGAAGCTAGACAAAGTACACACTGATGAGAATGGAGCTGATATGATGACAAAACCTCTCGCTAGGGAGAAACTTCATGTTTGCCGAAGTATAGCCGGTATGCTTGAAGCCTCCAAATAGTCGGGAGGGGGAGTTTGTTGGGTATCCCTCCAATTTGGAGGAAGTTGGGCTCAAATTGTATTGGGCTTTTATCGGGCCTTAATAAGCCCAAGAACCCATTTTATTAGGGTTTTTGTTTCAGCAAATCAGCTGAGGTATAAATAGCAGCAGAACAGCTGCAGATTAGTGTAGACAGCAGCGGCAGAAGAGCTGCAAGCAGCAAAACAGCACAAAGAACAAAGGAAGAGCAGAGCCGAATTCTGCTCAACAGGGGCAGCGCGCAGCTGGAGATCAAACCTCGATCGGGACATCAAACGAACTCCGATTGGGACGAAATTTTGACAGCAGCTTCACAACACGTGGGGCTAACTTCTGAACGGTCAGAATTTCTATTCGAGCTCTGTAGGTGCTGTTTCAGCTGATTTTGTGAACCACCCGGTGTGGGTGACGAATTTAGTATTTGGGTGATCCAAGAGAGTGTTTCTCTTGAGTTTGGTGATCCAAGGGTTTACCCTTGATGAAAGACATTGTATAACCTTCATAGTGGATCGTTGATTCGGAGTTGGTCCCGTGGTTTTTCCCCACATTGGGGTTTTCCACGTAAAATTCTTGGTGTTGTTTTACTTTACTGCTTGTTGGTTGATTTGATTAGTTCCTATCTCGATTACACTAGAAGGGGAGGAAGATTAATCGCTGCGTTATTGTTTGGTTGAGTACATCCCTAACCCCAACAGGAACCTCCCTCATGACGGCCAGCAGCTGTTCCCTTGAGGTCAGCGGGGTCCACATCAGGTTCCTTGTGACTCGATCATCACTGGCCCAGGAGAAGAAGTCGTCGGCATCACTCAGTTCAAACCGACGTACAGTGATCCTTGCGGGGTCAATTGTCTCCATCGGAGTTGGGAATAGAGTTATTTTCACTGACGAAAATGTTTGGCTAGTTGGGAAGAAAACCTTCCATATCAAGGAACATGAGATGAACATCTTCCTCATATAATTGTTTTGGCACTTTTCCTGAGTGAAATCTGCTTTTCTGCATGCAAGAAAAGCAAAAACAACAGGGAAAAGTTTGTAGCAACACAAAACCAATGCCATTACGAACAGCGTGAATCATACAGACCTGCCACGCTAAAGGCGGGAGGGTTCTCCTCGTGTGCCAATTTGGGTATAAATTATCTTAATATAAGCATGAAAAACGAAGAGCTGCCACACTTTTGCTTGCAAGGAGGCCCGAATTTGATCTACTGTCAGGTGAGATCATAGCGCAAGTTTCGCAACAATGCAGCCGAAGCAACCCTCAAGCTACTTCCCATGTGATCAATAGCATAGACATATACAGGCTCGTTTCCCATGCGATCTTCTGGCCTGTCTTGATACTCCACATTTCCTACGGACCTATTCTGATGCTCTGCATGAAGACAGCAACTCACATGGAAGGCCATGACAGGCATGCCAACCTGTTGGAGCCCATAAGGAAGAAGAGGGCTAAAGCATCCGTTAAGGTTTTGCAAAAGGGCTCCTGCCTGCGTACAAATAGTTATAGGGAAGTTACGGGTTGAACGGGATAGGAAAGACCAAGAAAAAATGGTTGATTTTTCGTTCTCACACGCATAGGGTTGGATCAGGTGCTCGTGAGCACATTATGTGGTGGGAGTAGTAGTAATTACATGAGCTGAGTCCACGATTTATTCTTAATATTAATGTGTAACAAGAACAGGCCGCGTATATATTACTAGTAGATCAGATTGCGAATAGAACGCAAAGTATGGGCCGGCTCGGATGCAAATTAAACCGGCATGAGTTCCTTTCCAACCAGAAGCAGGCGCGGTTTCCATTTCAGGCGACTAGCTGTCTCAACAGAAGAGAGTAACTGTCGAAGAAGACAAAAAAGGAAATAGAGTTCCTGACTCTAAAAACACCATGGCGTGCACGAGAGGGCAGAGGAAGAGAAAAGAGAGTCCAATGGCGACTGCTGCCGACGAAGAAGCATAGTACAGCAGACAGAACCTCCTCTGCAGTCGATTTCAAGCCGACTCGATATGAATTCTTTCCGTATTAAACATATATTTCCACGAAATGTTCTCCACCAAGAAAGTTTGACAGTCAAGACAGAGCCCTTTGATCTGCCAACAAAGCTCCAACTTTACCTTCTTCTTCCTTTTTTGCTGGGTAAACATCTAATCATATCAATAAAAAATTTGGGCATTGTCACAAGGGTAACCTCAAACATACATAGGGAGGTAAGATTTAACTTAATACCTAATTGACATAGGTTGTGAGCATGAGGGTTAAATAACTGAGGAACTCATGTACAACGCAAATATGAGAATAAGAAAGTAGCTGTCTAATGTCTATTACGAGGTTCTTAATAACCTAAGGAACATTGCGGGAATTCAAAATAGCATTAATAAGAACTAAATCATCACTTTCAATCCAACCAAACTTGGCCCATTTTTATATGGCTGTAGAGATAACTAAAGGGTCATTTTCTCAATATAAAAAGGGGAAGGGGGGGGGGGGGGGGGGGGGGGGGGGGGGGGGGGGGGGGGGGGGGGGGGGGGGGAGGAGAAAGCTTCTTTTGTCCCTGTCCCTCCATTTTTTAAGTGCCCCACCGTTTCTTGATTTCTGCTCAATTGGGTTTTGACTTCTACTGCAGATTGAGGCAATTGAGCTGTCTGCTGTTGCCGGGTACTTGAGATTCTCTCCCTCTTGCTATTCTTTCATGCTTGATTTGCTCTGTTCATGAGAGCTTTGGGATTTCTTGAATTAGCTGAGCTGAGCTGCTGAGATTCCTTGTTGGGTTTTAGATCATATCCAAGATGGAGGGCAAGTTTGCAATCAAGAAGGATGTAACTGAGGTAAAGCTCTCTGCTTGAAAGCTTTGTCTTCTCGTATGTTGCCCGAGTTTTGAGTTTTGCTTATAGAATCAGAGTCCCATGTGTTATCTGCCTGTCTGTGCAGTTGATTGGTAACACTCCGATGGTATACCTGAACCATGTAGTGGATGGCTGCGTGGCCCAAATTGCTGCAAAGCTGGAATCGATGGAGCCGTGCTCTAGCGTGAAAGACAGGCATTGATTTAGTAGCTTTCGTCCCATTGATAGTATGTAACTATATATAGGTATATTTTTCTGAGACAAACTTTTCTTCACGGCGCAGGATTGCACATAGTATGATCATGGACGCAGAGGAGAAAGGGCTGATTACGCCCGGAAAGGTTGACCCCTACGACCTTTCAGTCGATTAGTTAGGCTCCATTTTGTCTGGTGAAGAGGAATCTTTACAGTATTCCGTTTACTCTTATGGAAAAAAAAAAAGGGCAATAGAGCCGGGAAAACAGAGAACCTGGAAAGTCTTCCTTTCCAATTTCTGGTCCATAGACCATCTACTTCATCTTCTGAACAACGAGCATGGTATCTCGGAAATTTTTGTAATACTTTTTCTCGAGTTTAATCCTGCAAAGATGGATTTAGTGCTCATCAAGCTGACTGCAGGTCAGCTATGGAGCAGGCTCGGTGATTTCTCTGTCTGAGGGTACTGATCTCTCTATTTATTGATGTCCGCACTTTTGGTTGTTAACAGACGGTCCTTGTGGAGCCTACAAGCGGAAACACAGGCATAGGATTAGCATTTATTGCGGCAGTTAAAGGCTACAGACTTATCCTCACAATGCCCGCTTCAATGAGCATCGAGAGAAGAATTGTGCTTCGGGCTTTCGGGGCTGAGCTGCATATCACTGACCCCGCCAAGGGATTTAAGGGGGTCCTCGACAAGGCCGACGAGGTAGTGAGAAGCACACCAAACAGTTATATGCTCGCTCAGTTTGCAAATCCTGCCAACCCAAAGGTTTGTCTCCTGCTTTTTTGATAATATTGGTCATGGCTTCAAACAGTTCTGACAGCACTTCTGTCCACGAGCTCTTAGATCAGTTAGAAGCAATTTTTCTGATTCCAACTGCACAATTCACAAATCAAGGGCTTGATAAAACTGGTGTGCTCATAATTCTTGCAGATTCACTATGAAACCACGGGACCAGAAATATGGAGGGACTCAGAAGGGAAAGTTGATGCCCTGGTCTCAGGGATAGGAACTGGAGGAACAGTGACTGGCGCCGGTGCATTCCTCAAGGAGAAAAACCCAGAAGTAAAGGTGTCGCTCATTTTCTTGCATATTGTGGTTCAAGGCACCCGGGGATGGATTCCCACTCAGGCTTGATCTAGAGAGACTTTTTTAGACCGAATTAGCCACAACAAATGATTGCAATCTTACCTGCAACAATCAAAGATTTGATTTTTTCGATCTAATACAACCTTTTTCAGGGCAAGGTCTTGGTTAGAATCATCCAATATCTGATAAAAACGTACTCCATTTGTATTGATACGTGTAGGTGTATGGGGTAGAGCCAGTCGAAAGTGCAGTCTTAAGTGGAGGACCACCAGGTGAGTCCATTAAAAAAATATGCAGTAGGAATTAAAGACTCATTTTGCAACATTAACTTGCAATTTTTGGTGGAGTACTTCTATTCTCCCTTAGTCTTTCCAAGATGGGTGAAGATAATCAATGTCAATGTTTCTATTTTCGGAACAGGCAAGCATCTTATTCAGGGAATTGGGGCCGGTTTCATTCCTGCAGTTCTTAATGTTGACCTGCTCGATGAAGTAATTCAAGTAAGTCCTCTTCACTGTTAATCCCAGATCAGAGATTAAAGAATGTGAGATCAGATCTTCCCCTACTAGAGAATTAAAGACTTTCCATGGTTGTGTAGGTATCGAGCGAGGAAGCCATTGAAACTGCAAAACTTCTTGCTTTGAAAGAAGGCTTACTGGTAATTTACTGGCTCTCATGATCAGTGCTATTAACAAACTAAGAACCATCAATGTTCTAAAAACTCTGTTGATCCTTGTGAGGCCAGGTTGGGATATCTTCAGGTGCTGCTGCTGCAGCTGCAATCAAATTGGCTAAGAGGCCTGAGAATGAAGGAAAATTGATTGTTGTGAGTGTATCAATATCTCTTCGCATTGGTCGCAAAAGATTACCAATACTTTTGCATATGTCAGGGATCAAGAACAAATGCATTTCCATGTCCATGACTATTAAAGTCAACTTACTCGATTCTTTCATTGATCACTGAATTTATTTGTTGGTGCAGGTGATCATCCCGAGCTTCGGAGAGCGTTACCTGTCCACTGCACTCTTTGATTCTATCAGGGCCGAGGCGCAGAGCATGACTTTTGACTGAGTTGCAAGGCTCAAGAATCACTTGTTTCTGTACAACTTGTCGAAATAAAGGAATATTCCATAATTTGATGTTGATTCAAAATTCATGGTCAAGACAAAGGAGATGTTGGTTTGGATGATAATTGAATGTTAAATGTTAATGGCCTCCTGATGGAATAGTTGATGATTACAATTTGTCTTATCAAAAAACTTCTTGGAGATGAATGGATATAGTATGGGATCGCCATATGGAAATGGCTTCATACAACTGGCAATCATGCAAGATTGTCTGACCAAAGTAGAATATATTGTGATTTGATCGACTTGAAGATGTCGCCGTATTCAGTCTTTGCACAATGACAACTTTATGTCGTCCCAAATTTTGAGCTTCAGAAAGTACATCGAAGCATAACATATATGGAGGCATGCCCTATACTGAGGAGAAACTCTAGAACTTGAAGCTGAATCTGCTCACTTGTCCGGCTGCTCAGTGCCATCGAGCCAAGCAGCTGCAGCTACAGAAGTAGCCACTTCAGCAGGATGGGCGGTCAGTCACGGGTCGTTCCTCGTCTCAGACTCTCAGACCCTGTCGTCTCCTCCACGTCCCGATGGGTCATGGGCTGAACGATATCTAGTCCGCTGGAATATTATCGGTTGATAAGAAACTGCACAAGTACAGTCCTTCGGTTCCCCATTCAAATGAAAGTATTTCCTGAGCAAATTCCCGCCCAGACCTGTCTTCTTGAGCGCCCATCGTGAGGTCTGGTTTCTATGATCATGGGCGAAGCAAACTCTGATGCTCTGCATCTGCTTGACAGCCATGCCAACCTGTTGGAGCCAATAAGGAATAGCCCAAAAAGATCCATTACGGTTTAGTTGAACGGGAAAGGAAAGATCTAATAAGAAAAATAGTTCATTCTCTCACGCATAGGGTCGCATCGGGTGCTTGTAAGCGATGATGTGACCCATTGGATCTTACGCGCTAGTAGCAGTAGTTATTACATGAGCAGAGTCCACAGGCTCTTCTTGACGGGCAATGTGGATGGGCCGCGTATTATTACGTGATCAGATTATGAGTCGAGGGTAAGTATGGGTCAGCTCGGACACAGATCAAACCATTATGACCATTCCTGGGAGGTTTCCAATTTAGCCATCTAACCCTTTAAAAAATAAAGAGGGAGAGAGAAACTGTCGAGGAAGACAAAAGCAAACAAACAAAGAAAATAAGAAGAGATTCTTCTCTAAAACCGTGGCGTGCACCAAAAGGCAGAGAAGAAGAGAAAAAAAGTCCAATGGTGACCGCTGCCAGGGGAGAAGCAACGAACAGCAGACAGAGCCTCCTCTACAGTCAATTTTCGAGACGACCCATGAATTCTTTAAACATACATTTCCACGAAATCTTGTCCACCAAGAAATTTGACAATCAAGGCAGAGCCCTTTTGTTCTGCTTCAACAAACCTCCAACTCAACCCATTTGGTAGTCTTTATTATGGCTGAAGAGATGAGGGGTCGTTTTCTCAATAAAATAAGCTGCTTTTCTGACGAAGGATAACCTTTGACTACTTGTCCCTGCACCCTCCATTTTTAATGCCCTGCTATTCTTGATCTCTGCTCAACTGGGTTTCGATTTATAGTGCAGACTGGGGCCATTGTGCTGTCTACATTGTTGGGTACTCGAGATTCTCTCCCTCTTGCTGTTCTTTCATGCTTGATTTGCCACGTTTCATATGAGCTCTGAGCTTTCTTGAATCAGCTGAACCGACTGAGCTGCTTAGGAACTGCCGAGGAACAAGAAAGGCATCACCTTTGATTAGCTCAAACTGTCCCTTCCCTGTTGGGTGTTTAGATTATAATTCAAAATGGAGGGCAAGTTTGCAATCAAGAAAGATGTAACCGAGGTAAACCTCTCTCCTTGAAAGCGTTTTCTTCTCCTATGTTGCCCCAGTTTGATTACAGAGTCCGAGCCAATCAATTCCAATGTGTTCTCTGCTGGTCTGTGCAGTTGATTGGTAACACTCCGATGGTATACCTGAACAATGTAGTGGATGGCTGCGTAGCTCGAATCGCTGCAAAGCTAGAATCGATGGAGCCATGCTCTAGCGTGAAAGACAGGCACTGATCTAGTACATGTTGTCCCGGTAACAATAGATATATCTATAGGTATGTAAATTTTCCTAAGACCTTTTCTTCACAGTGCAGGATTGCGTATAGTATGATCAAGGACGCAGAAGAGAAAGGGCTAATTACTCCAGGGAAGGTTGATCGCTAATATCTTTCATCAATTAGTCAGGCTCCATTTTGTTCTGGTGAATAGGAAGCTTTACAATTTTTCCATCTCTCTTATGGAAAATGAAAGATAGTAGAGGAAAAATAATAAGAAGAAAGCTCGAAAGTCTTTCTTCTGAATTCCAGGTCCATAGACCATGTAGTTTATCTTGTGATAGACGGCCATGGCAGATTCTTGACATACTTATTCTCGAGTTTAATCCTGCAAAAATGAAGTTAGTTGCTCTTCAAGCTGACTGCAGGTCCACTACAGAACAGGCTTTGGCTTTATTAATTTCTATGACTTCGGATACTGAATTCATTCTTTGTTCTTCTCTCTTTCGGTTGTTAATAGACAGTCCTCGTGGAGCCTACCAGCGGTAACACAGGCATTGGGTTAGCATTTGTTGCAGCAGTTAAAGGCTACAGACTTATCATCACAATGCCCTCTATAGTCAGCCTCGAGCGAAGAATTGTGATCCGAGCTTTCGGAGCTGAGCTGCATATCACTGACCCCACCAAGGGATTTAAGGGGGTCCTCAACAAGGCCGAGGAGATAATGAGCAGCACTCCGAGCAGTTACATGCTCAATCAGTTCGAGAATCCTGCCAACCCAAAGGTTTGTCTCCTGCCTTTCTAAAGTCATGGCTTCAAACAGTTCCCATACAATTAGATATTACACATAAGCATATTTGTCTACGGGTTTAAGCTTTTAGATCATTTGGCAGCACTTTTTCGAATTCAAACTGCACAACTCAGAGAATAACTGTGCACATAATTCTTGCAGATTCACTATGAAACCACGGGGCCAGAAATATGGAGGGATACAGAAGGGAAGGTCGATTCTCTAGTTTCGGGGATAGGGACGGGAGGGACGGTGACTGGTGCTGGCTCATTCCTCAAAGAGAAAAACCCGGATATAAAGGTCGCGCTCATTTTTCTCACCTTTTGATTCAAGACACTTGGAGATGGATTCATAGGACTTGGTCCAAAAAGACTATTCCAGACTGAGTTAATCACAACAAATGATTGCTATCTAATCTGCAGCAATAAGAGATTGTGATTTTTTTGATCCTGTACCTTTGCATCCATTGACGGAGTTTATCACTTGGATACATGTAGGTGTATGGGGTAGAGCCAGTCGAAAGTGCAGTCTTAAGTGGAGGACCACCTGGTAAGTTCATCAAAAAATATGCATTAGGACGAACTCATTTTTCGACATAACTTGTGATGCTTGGTGGAGCACCTGGTAAGATAATCAGTGTCGATGTTTCTACTTTCGGGGCAGGTAAGCATCTGATTCAGGGAATTGGTGCTGGATTCATTCCCGCAGTTCTTAATGTCAACCTGGTCGATGAAGTAATTCAAGTAAGAATTCCTCACGATTAGTCTCAGGTCAGGGATAGAGCTTCGCCTCCTGGAATTAAGAAATCTCCACCGTCCTGCAGGTTTCGAGTGAGGAGGCCATTGAAACTGCAAGACTGCTTGCCCTGAAAGAAGGTTTACTGGTAACTTTCTGGCTCTCATGACCCTACTATTACGAACAAACCACGAGCCGTAAAATTTCTTATATGCTGATCCTCATGGGCACAGGTTGGGATATCTTCAGGCGCTGCTGCTGCAGCTGCGATAAAATTGGCTAAGAGGCTGGAAAACGAAGGAAAACTGATTGTTGTGAGTGTAAATTCTCGTACTTCCGCGAATGACCACGTTGAAGAACAGATGCATTTCCTTATCTGACGTTGAGTAAGTGATTTTCTCATTCATCCTTGGATTTGCACATTGGTGCAGGTGATCTTCCCGAGCTTTGGAGAGCGTTATCTGTCCTCCGCGCTATTCGATTCTATCAGGACCGACGCCCAGAGCATGACCTTCGACTGAGTTGAGTGCTGAGACTCGAGAAGTCTGTGTGTTTCTGTACCTCCCATTGAAATGATGGAGTAGTCTACATATTTGATGTTCACTTTTTTTTTTTTTTATAAATGGTAGAGACTTTCATTAAATAAAATAAATTTATATTAAGAGGCCATTTATCCAACAAAATTACCAATAGAACTACCAACAAAACTACCAAATAACATCAGTTAGCTATGAGCTATATCAGGAGGGTTAAACATATGATTGACTAAGGTAGCATTTACAATTTTGTGAGAGAGTCGGGAGTAAATACAAAGCTTTGCTTTCACATTTGCAAAAATATTTCGAACTATAGTCTCTAGAGATAAGCTTTGCCTTTGATAAATCCTTGCGTTCCTCTCACGCCATATATAGTATATGTAGTGAGTCCATAGAAGTTTCAAACAGATTACATCGAGCTTCTTGCCCCGAAGAGAAGAAATCCAACAGAATTTCGTATTCCAACTCACCAAAGTACGGTGCAAGCCAACTCGAGCCAACAAACTTCTCCAAATTTCCCATGTGATTGAACATTCAAATAAGAGATGGCGCGAGTTTCCCACTGTGTGTTGTAGAATTCGCAATTAGCTGACGCAATCTGAATCCCAATGTTGATAGTCGGTCCTTAGTAGCTAATCTATTATGTACACAGAGCCAACTGATGAAAGAAGATCGTAGGAGCTGTCCATCAAACCAAATCGCATTACTCCATTCCAATGTCGGGCTTCTGACTCGTAAACACTTCCAGGCATTAGCGGTGGAGAACTGCCTAGATTTGTGGGGTCCATAAAACTGTATTATGGTTGGAGAGATCAAGTGCTGCAGCTAGGTCCCGAATCAAAGCGGCTTGTGGGTCTGAGCTCCGTGGCCAGTGTCATTGTCCTTGCGAAAGAACCGCGCTAACTTTTGCATGTTCACTGAGGGTAGGGAAACATTGTAGTCCGCGACAACAAAATTTAATCAATGGGCCAACTGGTAGCCAGGCATCATACCAAAAAGATATAATAATACCTTAACCAACTCTGCAGCTACGATAAGGGGAAATCAGTGTTCTCAGCTGCATTAATTTCCTCCAATTCCAGGAACAGTCTCCAGGAATCCGTAAAGACCAAATACTGCGACCCTTTGTAAGGTATTTAATAGTCCAAGCCACCCAGAGAGACTCCGAACTTAGTAGAAGGGACCATAAATTCTTTAACACACATACCTTGTTTCACAAAGTTAGATCCCTGATGCCAAGTTCACTCACATTGCCATATATGATGAATGGCTTTCTAGGAAACGGTCTTATTCCGTGTTATTCATGTGTAAGTTTTCGAATGAAATAGTGTTAGTACTGCAAATTGATCGACTTGAGCATGTCATACACAGTCTATATAACATGACATTATACTCATTTCTTACCAACTATTGACCTTAGTGACATTATCCTTATTTTCTAACAATGTCTTAACCTTCGGACCGTGCATAGATATGGTCACATGACATGGATGGGGGCATGCTGTCCCTGCTAGTAACTGAAAACTCTACGTAGAGGAGGAACTCTAGAACCCGAAAAGGGAAATGCCCTTCACTTGTCCTGCTGATCAGTCTCGTTAAGCCGAGCGGCAGCGGCTACGGAGGCGGCCACTCCAGCGGGATGGGTGGTCAGGTATGGGTCGTTCCTCATCTCAGCCCCCGTCACCCCCTCTGCATCCTGACGGGTCGCAGGCTTGTCCGAAGGCAGCTTCGAGCTTGCATCCTAACAATAATACACGTTAGATTATTTCCTACGGGAAAAATGTTTTCCAGACAAGGCCAAAAAAGAAGTAACGAAATTAACTACCGCTAACACATCGGCAAGTTTCGTCTTGTCCTCATCGCGGGCGACCCTTGCGTTGAGGATGGCTGCTGACTGAGCGGCTGCTGCTACTCCTCCAGGGATGATGGTGGTTCTTCCGGTGGCTCTCACCTCTGCTGCCTGTATCGCCGCGGCATCGCTCCTCTCCACGGGCTTGTGCCCCAATGTCAATGTCGTGGCCTCCAGGGCTTCCCCGATGGTTATGGGATCCTCAGCTCCGTCACCACTGCCGCCTCTCCCCTTCTGATCCCCGGCTGCCGGAGCTCCTCCAGCCACCAGTGGAGCTGGCTGCCTGTACTGGCCCACCACCTGGGTTCCATTTTTATATTAAAGAATAATAAAAAACCGAATAAAATCTGTGGGGAAATTCTTCAATATGATCCTCTTATGGAGCAATCATATGATCATCATTTGTTTATTTTATTTACTAATGAACGATTGCAAACTAACGATCCCAGAAATCACGTAATTATAGCTTTTCCTAAAAATGCAACAGGAAATATCGAATCTCATGAAAGGTGATCACGTCCGGACCTGTCCACCGACGGACTCGGTGATCACGCGATGGCCGGTGAAGTCCTCCTTGGTTACGGTGACCCCGTGGCGCGCCGCCTCCTCGTTCATAGTCCCATGTCCAACCGCCCCGGCCTGCTCGTTCCTCGTGGCGGCAGACTGCATCATGGCAGCGGCGCCGCCCCTCTGGACCTGGCCGAGGAGGACGTTCTCGGCGGTCTGCATCATGGCGGCGTCCCTGGGCGCAACCGGCTTGTCGGCCAGCTCCCCCTGGATGTCGAACACATCGCCGTACTTGATCGGCTCCTGTTGTGGTGACCTCCGCTGCTGCTGTCCCTGACTCATGGTCCTCGATTTGAAATCCGATCAGTGCAGTGCTGATGTTCTTCTTTTTTCCGGCGAGTTTGGAGTCGGATCAGTCAAACGTCTTCGTCTTTCATAATGCATGCATGGGATGGGAGTGCAACCTCTGCGCAAGCTCTTTAGGACACGTGGCATGAATCTGGCAGGGCAGGACTCGTGTTTGTCATCCAAGTGACCTGATTTGAGAGAAGAAGGATGCATCCAACGGCGGTTCATCGGATTTTCGTTACGGTCTGCTGTCGGGCGCATGCATGCTGCCACGTGGTGTTGCAATCCCGGTGGACGCGGGCCTCCACTTGTATTTAATAGTCATTTCGTTTCCATTATCCAAAGGTGTTACCTCCTATAATGAGTTCCTCGGCTCATGTAAAAATCACATACCTTTCCCCATACTACCGATGTAGGATTCGAGACGTGGCAATTTTCATCGTTGGTCTTCAGTATATTCCCTCCCCATGACTCACGCCTTCAAAATTAAATTTTTTTTTATCCCTTATGTATATTTTTTTATTTATAAAAAAATATTAACTTGATATTTTTTTTAGATTATAAAGGAAGTCTATGAGCCTCATAATGAAATAGAAATCGTAATACTCAATAAAAGAACATGGATACTCCAATCGAGTATCAAACTTAAAACCTCTTAATTATCGAGTTAGAACTAGCCATTCGTTTAACAAGAACTTATTTTCCACATAGGAAAGAAAAAGCAAACTACTATCCGACCTATCACCTCTCTATTTCGAAACAGATTAGGGTGGCGGGGGTTTCGGTGACCACTATTCTTATTCTAGGCTATGGAGGGCTTATCTGAGATAGGGGTAGCCGGTTTTATACCACCACTGCCCGACCTATTCTAGTTTTTACATATCCAAAGACCACCAGCGACCTCACTTTACCTGCGATTTTTTTGCTGAATTTGGATTCAAAACAACATTTTAAAATCAGATTTTGATTTTGAAAAAGAGTGGTGTAAATGGTTATGTATGGGATCCATCCTTTGATTTTGTATGAATTATTTTATTTTAATGTGGAAAAAAAAGTGTTATAAATGGAATCCACCCTTTGACTTTGTATGAGTTATTTTGTTTTGTTGTGGGTGTAATTAAGTTAAAATGAGATTTTAAAATCAGATTCACAAATCAAACCAACTTTTTATCTTCAACCTTCCTCGGTCCCTCTCTCCTTGTCGACCTCTTTTCTCCTATTTATTTTTAGTAAAATGCGTTGATTTAAAAATATGTCATGTTGGCATTTTTTACGGAGTTAAACAACAACAGCATTTGAAGGAAGAATTTATGTAACAATGATGGCTAGGTCAAAAAAAAAAAGAATGAAATTTGAAAAAGAAAAAAAAAGAGTCACTATTAAGAATTAAAAGTGGACTTTTCTCTTATAAAAGATTGAAGAAAATAATGAGAACATAAATTATTGAAAGTTACAGGATGCAAACGAACTGGGGGGGGGGGGGGGGGGGGGGGGGGGGGGGGGGGGGGGGGGGGAGGAGGAATGGATTAAAATAGAAGGCCAATTAAAGTTGGTGGTCCAAAAATAGAAGAAATAATAGAAATGGACGGAAAAAAAGGTATAAAACCTAAGCTATAATAGCATAAATTATTGAAAGTTACAGGGATGCAAACGAACTGGGTGTGGGGGGGGGGGGGGGGGGGGGGGGGTGGTGGTGGTGGTGGTGGAGGAGAATGGATTAAAATAGAAGGCCAATTAAAGTTAGTGGTCCAAAATAGAAGAAATAATAGAAATGGACGGAAAAAAAAGTATAAAACCTAAGCTATAATAGCTTGTTTTGCGTGTAAGGAAGGATTACGGAAGGTTATAATACAAGTTTATATGATACCCTTTCCATAACCTAACCCGCTCCAAACAAGCGGTACAAGTATACGACTTCCGCGTGGACGGTCAGGTTAAATAGACCCGTTGGGCCTTAAACTATAATCATTTGGGCCTGTATAGAAATTTGCTCTCATGTTCGGTGGGCCAGGTCATCCCGGAGAGGGATATCGCTATCCGACAGTTGTATGAGCGTCGGGTACGGTTGCCTGTAGGTCCATCAGGATCTACAGCAATCAGTTGTAAAGAATTCTTATATAGTATCACATAAAATGATGGTTTATGACTTCAGCTTGACCAGTTATTATTTTACGTTTCCTTCAGGTTGTCAATGATGATGATGACAGCGATAGCGATACTGATAACATGCGGGAGGCTGATTCTGATATGATGGTGGATGCATCCCATCCCAGCGCTGCTCCAGTTCAAATGCCGATCGACGACCAACAAAGGCGCCCGAACCCGAGGATGGTTGGACTGTAGTTGGATCGAGGAAAAGTAAGGGCAGAAAGAAGTACACCTTTTAAAGATACTTGGTCTTAGATCTCTAACAAGAAAGCAGTTTCGATTACTCGATAATACGGCTTGCTCCATCACGAACCTGTTCCCTTCAAAAATTATATGCATTCTTTCCTTTCTTGCTTAGCTTGTTTTCATGTTTGGTGGAGTTGTGTAAATCTCGAGTGCATTTTTGGCCGGTGTTCCCAATATAGGGTCGTGAACTATTTGTATAAATTTGCATCCCGACAGATTAAATAGTTCGCGTTCCGATAGATTTACCATTGCACCGACATTAAATGAAACCTTTGAGCTGTTTCAAGTTGCCATTTGATTCTGTCGCAATACGAACAGCGAGCATTTTTTACTATGAAGATGCGAGACGTAAGCGCTCTCCTAACTCGGTACTTTCTGAAGGTAGTGCCCATGTGATTTCGGGAAATCCTTGTGGCTAATGCCAAGGTATTGTCAGCTAAAGCATTCAAACAGCAATGCAGGATTTCGGGAAGAAGCTACTCCAAAATTTAATCACCGTCAACTAAAAATCCTCAAAGTTATTAACCAAATGCCTATAAGATTAGAAAATGTCGGATAAAAAAGACGGTATATACAATCATGGGGTTTATTTCACTTCCAACCGTCTGACCCTTTATGCTCGTCGGATATGAACCACTTTCCATCCTTTAAAAGGAGATGAGGACCGTATTTAAAGTCAATGTCTACACTGGCAAGATCATCTTCTTCCTCTGCAGATTCTTGTTTCTCAGGAAGTGGGCAGCCTTGGTATGAGTTATTGTCGTAGCAGTACCTCAGAAGCTTATCCCAATACCGATCCTGCAAGAGTATCGAAGCATGTCATTGTTATTACTAAGCGCAGGTTGAGAGAACGGTCTTCTTCAACAAAGTCAGGATTATGCTTATGGAAAGAACTTCCATTACCTTACTGACAATGTGCGGATTACCAACAATAATGAGCAGAGATTTAGCTCGGGTTATTGCAACATTGAACCTCCTCGGGTTGCTGAGAAATCCGAGGCAATGAACCCTGTCAAACTCATTATGCTTTATCGTAGATCGGACGGTGGATACAATTATTACCTCCCGCTCCTGCCCCTGGAATTGTTCGACACTGCCAACTTTGATGCCGGTCATATCCCAACTCTCCAGCACGCTTCGTACCTTAACTACTTGTTGCCTGTAGGGCGTGATCACCCCGATCTCAGTTTCGTCAATGCCCGAGCATGTAATTTTCTTTACTATATCAACAACTTTGCTCGCTTCTATGCGATTAAACCATGATGGGTTGTTGCCTTCTCTCTCATCACAGCCCTGAATCCCGATAAACAAAACAGGGAAGCCCTCATTTGGAAGAAGGCCAGTGGCTGTGATCATATTCTTCGAGTCATTGTCTTCTTCTTTACAAGCTAATAATTCCCCTCCATAAAAGAGCTTTGAGGGAAGGTCCAAAATTGCTTGGTGGCATCTGTAATTCCGTACCAATTTCGTGACAAAACCTTCCTCCTCATTCCGGTAGAGATCACATTCAAAAAGCCGCTCGAGGTAAGATCTCCCCAACCCAAGGGTATCAGCGTCCTTGGAAAAGACAACAGGGCCCAGTTGCTTTGGGTCCCCGGCTAGAACCACCACTGTCGAAGGTCCACAGAGATTCGCCAATGGTACCATAGCCTCAGGTTCCGAGGCTTGGCCTGCCTCGTCCAAGAATATGTGCGAGAAGTGGGACCGCCTTACACCTTCAGCCCTAAGGAGAGATGAGCTTGTATAGGTCGATATAACAATCCGGTACCTCCTCAGGGCTTCCATTGGAGGGCACTTGAAGACTGAATCCTCAGAGTAGCAATATTGTCTATGTTCTGAGGGAACATCCTCACAGGAACGAGCCATTGCGTTAAGTCTGAAGATCTCCGTGTCCTTGACCCGAGCAACCTCATTGCTTTTGCTTGTCAAGCTTTCAAGAACATGATCTGCTGCACTGTTTGAAGCTGCACAAATTAGGACCCGGGAGTTCTTCCTTGTCTTATAAACCTGAAAAACTGCTTCTACTAAAGTCTTTGTTTTACCGGTCCCTGGGGGACCATATATCACATAGGGAGGAGAGCCTTTGCAACGTAGGACCGATCGCACCGCATGGGCCTGCTCCTCATTGAGATTCGAGGTGAAAGCTCCAATTGAAGCTCTTGCATTCCACATTCTTTGAGACGATCTCGATGGAAAGAGGAGATCGTTTCCTACATTCGCGGTCGCCTCGATGGCTTGGTACAACCTCCTCATGTTAACCCGATTGTAGTTAAAATGAATATCATATCGATTCTCATAGAAGTATTGAGCATGGAATTCATTAGCGAACCTTAACAGGACTTCATCAGCTTCAACTTTATAAATGTAACCCTGAAAATCATTGCAACAGTCATCAATCTCAAAGAAACCACATAGTTTGAAGTTTCATCAGTCACAGCAGTTGATCAATCCGAACAACTGGACTAATCCGTGATCATGTATATATTATATATATAAGGTAGAATCTCCAGAAAAGGTATATTATCATGATGATAAAAATATTGCTCATTTCTCCGTTCTTTTTTTATGTGAATGCTTCCAAGATGGGGCGAATTCTTCAATATAGGTAACAGGTAACACATGAGAAATTGGAAAATTATCGAATCACGTGATTCCTAACATCTTGAAACTCTTTCCACAGAAAAAATAAAATAAAAAGGGAAAAGAAAAGGAAAAAATGAAAAAGAGCTGACCTGGTATGGAGTATCATCTCCACCAACAATCTTTGCGAAAACAAAGTCGCCTAGTACCAATGAAGGCCGCTTCTCAGCAAGCCCTGGGACCTCAAGAGCTAAAAAGCGGGCCCCTTTTGTACTCAATGCAACATTCTCCATATTATGCTTCTTCATCTCTTCCTAAAGAAAAATAAACATGATCAAATATAAAAACAAGTAAAAAAGTCTTAGTAATCGACATATCAACGCTGCGCAAGGGCTAGTAACTCAAGATCACCTCTAAATGTAACTCTTCCAGTATAATCAAAGCACTGAAGTAACCTGTGTAGTTCTCCGGATCCAAACCTTCCCAGAGATCCTTGGGGAGTTGACGTTTCGCTACCAGTTCTCTGACATACTTTGGGATAGGATACACATCGAGAAAGAACTTGAAGTTCTGTTGGGTCTTTGTCTTCAAAGGACGCTCTGACGGCACGTAATCATCAACATGAGTACTATGTCTCCTCCGTGGTACCTGAGAATAGGGACGATTTGAGGCCAAGGACTGAGAGAGTGAATCATCAGCCAATAGGAACACAACACGTTCAATCCGGTCTTCCCCTGCATCGAAGTGCACAATAGAAGTATGCAATCCCACATCCTTGGGTTTACAAGAAAGCCACAGGGTTAAGGTTTGCTTCGGCTCAAGAACTCTGTCTTCCAAATAATAGTCCTCTCTGAAAGCTCTAATGTAACGATCATCTGAATCAGGAAAAGGTGGTTCCATTATAGATAACTTGAATGAGTCTGCTGGATTGGAGCAATAAATCCTGATCCCCCATAGTTCCACAGATTCATCGGTTGTGTTTGTTACCGTGATTGAACACTTTGAGGTCTGTCCTGTGAGGGCAGATTGGGGCTTTCTTTCAATAAAAGGGAAAGGGATCGACACGACTACTGGACCCTCTTCACTTGGGTCATAACTACATACAGAGGGGTCATTGTCGATGTCAATATATCCAATCTCTCCCTTGTCTCCGATGACAGAGTACACCTCATCATCATCACCGCCGTAATTACTCATCCTTATCCGAAGTTAACAAAGTTCCTGAAAAACCGATCACGGAGAGGTATGGAGTCATTTGAACTAGTCTAATGGAAGAATATAAGAGCGTAAGGTAGTAAACATAAAATCAATATATATCTGCAGGCAGATGGGATCAGATTATTAGATTCAACAAATGAGGAGAAGAGAAAATAACATGTCTGGTTCCAAAATGAAGTCTTCGTTTAAGTTGGCACTTACTCGATCAAGATCAGATGTATACCTTACTTCGATACTGGAAAACGAGAAACAAAACCCGACAAGCAATCGACTTTGAGGTAGCAAGCAGTGACAGTAGACACTGATCCGCCCAGGAATAAAGGGGGATTCTCTCTCATTCACCATTACCCATCAAGAAGCACACTTTACGAACCAAATTGCCCAAAAACTTCAGCTACCATGAAACAGGACAGCATCAGCAAGCACATCGACACAGCACACCGAAATCGACAGAAAAACTTCAAGAACACTTATCCGGCGGGGAACAAAAACATATTATGGATGCCCAGGATAAAAAGAAAAGGTCAAAGGTAGTAAAGCTCGCACCTTTAATGAAGAAAACCCAGAATGACAGTGGAGGGCGGAAAAGTATGATAGGGAAGGCGGGCAGTACAGTGAATGCAATTCTGTGCTGTCGATTGACGAGGGAGGAGAGAAGAAAGACCGAGACTTGATGGAGAAGGTGAGGTAGATGACAGTGAGAAGGAGAAGATCGTTCGGCTTTTACTCGAATGCCCTTCCCACTGTTCTCCCAAAGAGACAAAGTACGAAGTCTCTCTGTCTCTCTCCTCTTTATATCAGAGGAGGAAAAGAAGGAATAGGAATGGCGGATAAAAGGGTTTTCTTTCTGATAAGTAACTAAATATTGTACGGAGAAAATGGAGTGTCTCGTCGTACATAAAATATTCAAATACAAATATTTTAAAAGTGAGGGCGTGATTGAGATTTGCATGATACATATATACATAAAATGCATGTATGGTATTTATAATTATTTATTTGAAAATTTACAAATAAATTACTCATGATTCAAGTAAATTACACGAGATCAAATAACTTACTTGAGAAAAATACGAGTACATTACTTACATGTTCTGATACATGTATTTTCAACCAAATAATCATGGGATGCTTTTATCGGTCTGAGGCATGTTTGGGATGTTGGGCATAAGATAATTATTTTGGAGATAGACTCGGAGACGGTTTGCTGGCTCCTCGCGTCGCATACCAAGTGCGCTCCACAGGTTGCCAATCTCGTTAGTGCTAGCAAAGCCTTAGTTAAGCAAAGATGATTTGTTGAGGTTCGACACACCTTCTTGTGCTAATTGCATGGCTCAATGGCCTACGCAGTCCCTTTTTCTAGGGTCACAATAAATGCTAAGCTATTAAATTTCAAAGGAAAAAATTGTACATGGTATATAATATTCTCATAAACTTTTTATAATTCTCAAATTAATAGTAATTTTCTTGATGTCTTCATAATACTAGACAAAACTACGCACGGACAAAAAAAAAGGATAGAAATGATTAAGCAAAAATGGAAAATAAGAAGGGGGCAAGTTAGAGAAACAGAAAGAGAGAGTGAGAGGTGGAGAGAGAAGTGAATAAATAGACTTGGAAGTTACTTGATGAAATTACTAAATTATTCAAAATATAGTGGTAGTAATTAATTAGAGAGAATGTAGAGCATTTTGGAAGATAAAAGTGACACTAAAAGGGGAGCTTTTGGCTTTATATAATATTATAGATAAGGAAATTATTAAAACTCCAAGTAAATTACTGAAGTGCATGTAAATTCCTTTTCCAGATATGAAAGTAATTTACTCGAAAGTATAAGTATATTTGGCATAATGGGTTGTAATTCCCCCGACCAAATAGTAATTTACTTAGGTAATTTACACAAAATCAAAGTAATTAACTACCCATCGAAAAAAAATAATTTACTCAAATTATTAGTAATAGTAAAAGAAATTCAGATAAATTATTAAAAGTGTAGGTAATTTAGTAACCTCATAAGTAAATTTATTTTTTTTCGCCCAGTAAGTGGCGCTCCTTTATTGATATACATAGAAACAAAATAAAGTCCATCTCTGTCTACAAAAGGAGCCCACAGTCTCCCAACAACATGAGAAGCCCCGAGAATAAAAAAGCTTCAGAAGAAACAATTGAGCAAAAGTGGCATACATAACACTCAAACTAACTCAGAGATGAAGCTACTCACCAGAGAATACCTTTTCATTCTTGGCCTTCCAAATATGATACGCATAGGAATGCCAAACTAGCTTTCTTAACAGTGCTGTAATTGATTTTCCTTTAAGCTGTCGCACAGCCCAAGCAAGTTCATGCTCCCAATCACCAATTGCCCTGGTAACACCTGCTGCATTAAGAGCTCGACTCCAGAACCTCTTTGTGACGGGACAAGTAAAGAAAACGCGGCTTCTAGTTTCATTCTCCTCGTGACAGTAGACACGAGCGAGATCTACTTGTACAACAAACCTTGCGATTCTGTCTTTAGTTGCTAGCCTATTGTGTAAGGTCATCCAACTGATAAAACAGTGTTTTGGAATACTTAGATAGAACCGAGTAAGTTTGTGCCATTCGACCTTGCTACTCTTCGTTCTCAATGCATTCCAGGCACTAGAAATGGTAAACTCTACCTTCTTATCAGCAATCCACCTGACTTCATCCCTCTTGCCCTGGATAAGGACATGATTTTGGACAAGAACAACTACATGAGGATTTAGAATTCTCCAAATACGACTTCTAGGCCCAAGAGAAAGAATATCTGCAACTTTTGTTTGCTGCATCAAACCATCAGGCCTACCAGAGATACATTAAGTGAGAGGACTGACACTACACCAATTATCAAGCCAGAATAAAGCATCCTTTCCATCCCCAATCACATGAGTGATGAGAGGGAATGCCTAATTTCTCAGTTGTAAGATTCTTCCTCCAAGAATAAGAACAGGAGCTAGGTACCTGCAAAGACCAAAAACTCCTTCCTTTAATGTAATACTAATAAGCCTCCATCCATGCTATGCAAACAGATCCCGCTTTCTTGAAAAGGAGCCAAATGAACCTGAGAATGCATGCTTCGTTCCAAATATTGACATTCTTAACTCCTAACCCTCCTTCTTTCTTTGGAAGACAAACCAAATCCCAATTTGCCTTTGCCCCTTTTGCATCAGAACTATTGCCCTTCCAAAGGAAGCTTTTACACTTTTGCTCAATTAAGGACTTTTTAAGGCAAGATAAAAGCATTACACCAAAAGTTGAGAAGGGAGTGGAGAACAGATTGCACCAATTGAAGCTGACCAGCATAGGAAAGCTTTTTAACTCCCCAGCTATCAATTCTGCTAGTAATCTTCTGGTAGCCTTCCCAGAATCAATGGGACCCCAAGATATCTTACAGGCAGAGAACCAGCCCTGAATCCACTGAGTTGTAGCATAACCCCAATGTGTTCATTGCTAAGACCAGCATAATATAACTCTGTTTTCGAGGGATTTAATCTCAACCCCGACATCTTATAAAAGACGGTGAATATATCAAGGATAGCTTTGATGGAAGTAAGCTCTCCTTTTAAGAAGACGAGCAAGTCGTCCGCAAAGGTCAAATGAGTAAGCCTAATCTTGGAACAATTGGGATGAAAAGCGAGTTTTCCTCAGCTATAGCTTTGTCTAACAATTTGGAGAGCACTTCGATGGCCATAACAAATAAGTAGGGGGAGAGCGGATCTCCCTGTCTAAAACCCATTGAACCAGCAAAATAACCATGCACGGTCCCATTCACAGTAACAGAGTATTTAGGCCATGTAATACATGCTTTAACCCAAGTGATAAATTATGTAAGCACCTGAATAGCTTCTAAGATATTAATATTGAATCTCCAATCAACTGAGTCAAAGGCTTTCATTACATCAGCCACAATAGCACAACAAGGACTGGCTCCAACTCTCTTATAGCACTTCATTCATTCACGTGCTAGCATGATGTTATCTCTTATCCTCCTTCCCTCAACAAACGCACTTTGATTAAACGAGATGAAATCAGATAAGAATGATTTGAGTCTACTGAAGATGATAATGCATTTATACAACACGTTATAGCAAGAGATAGGCCGAAATTCAGTCATTGTTGTGAGATTTGCAATTTCGGGAATAAGACTAATGCAGGTATTGAGTATCTCACCCAATAATTTGCCACTTTGAAAGAAATTGAGGACGGAAGCAATAAAATCCTTGCTTGGAGGCTTTGAAAAATTGAGCAGTATAGCCATCTAGCCCCGGTGCTCTGTCCCCATTCATAGACCATAAGGCTGACTTTATCTCATCTTCAGTGACAGGATTGATAAGATCACGTGCAAAATTCTCCAGAACCTTGTAGTTTAGGAGGGATTGTAAGGTAGAAACGTCTCCTCCATTGACAACTGGATCTGTAGTACCTAGCAGTTTTTGATAAAATCTAACTGCTTCATCAGCAATTAAAGAAGGATCCTCCAACTTCTGTCCCACATCCGTGTAGAGAACCCTTACAGAATTTTTTGCTTTCCTGACTTTTACCATTTTATGGGGAAAAAAAAAACTGTGTTCTGGTCTCCAAGAGCTAGCCATCGAACCCTAGCCTTCTGTTTATAGAAGGCTTCCTCAGCTGCACATAGTTCAGAGTAGTTTTTCTATAGATCTTTCTCAGCGGACAAGGTACCAGAATCCCACCTTCCTTGCAAGATCTCAGACTGAACTTCTTGCAGAAACTCCCGAGTTTTACTAGTTCTTCCTGAAATATCTGAAAAAAATCTCTATTGAGTTTCTTCAGGGATGACTTGAGAGCCCTTAATTTTTTGCACAAAATATACATAGCAGTGCCACTGAATGGTAAGTCCCAACTCTCTTTGACCACCATAGGAAACTTCTCATGACTAATCCAGTAGTTGAAAATTTTAAAAGAGCTTTTGGGGACCACCTTTTGTTGTACTACAATGGTGAAACTTGAGCAATGGTCTGTGACTAATGGGGGAAGGAATTCAATGGTAGCATCCGGAAAAGAACTCACCCAACCTTCATTGACAAGGACTCTATCCAGCTTTTTGCGACAATCCTTCAACCCTCTTATTAGACCAAGTGAAGAGACTACCTAACCATTTGTGGTCTTGCAACTCAGTGTGTTCAAGCAATATCATGAAGTCATCCATGCCTTGAAAGGAGCCTTCTTCAGCATTACTAGCTTCACAAGCATCTTTGATAGTGTTGAAATTACTGGCCACCATCCAAGGGTTGCTCCGCACAAGAACTTTGAGATTTCGTATAGAGTCCCATAGTCTAAGCCTCTCATTAGGGGAGTCAGCTGGATAAACCACAGAGAGCCAATATTTCACAGAAGCTAACTCATACTTCACAGGACAGTGTATGCATTGATCCAGGCTCTCTACAACAGAAAGAGCAATAGTTTCATCATATAGGATCCAAATTCAACCAAGTGGGCCTTGAGAATACTTGTGAACCATTTTCCAATTTTTGAAGAAAACCTCTTGATCTTACCCACATTTTGCTCCTGCACTCTGGTCTCTAGAATGCACACGATATTTACTTTATACTTCTGCACTAGGGACATGACTTCCCTGTGCTTTCGGGACTTATTAAAACCCCTACCATGCGTTTGTTTTCGGAGTTAAAAGTTAAGAATTTGTGATTGTAATTTTGATTGTAGAAGAAGACAAAAATAAATTTGCCCGTTTGTGGGGTCCACCAACCTGTCTCTACCCTTGCCCCCCACCACACCCCAAGCCGTGCAAAGGCCAGTTCTTAGTTTGACTGAACAGGAGAGGCCCCTACCCAACGTTTTTCTACTCTTCAGACACCTCGCTGCCTCCCCCACTTTTTTCCTTCTGTGATCTACATCCTTTAAGCTTTAATCCGCGAATCTGTCGGTTCTACCGCACGATCCCTATCCTCTACGAATGCGTGAAACCGCATAGTCCCCCCTGCAGAATTCGGTCGTCAGTGGAATCAGTGGACAGCCGTCAAATTTTGTCGGGCCCTTACCAGTGGGTGTTACGGTATAAGAGGCGTCTTCGTCCGAAGCCAATTCCATATCGAAGTGAAAAGTACTTTCTTCCACCAATTTCAAGTTACATTCTATGATTTTTCCCAATTTTTATGCCGGGTTGATGATAGTTCTTCGCCCATGCTGTTGGTCGAAGTTGCTGATGATTTTTGGTCGATTTCAGTTTGATTGCTTTCTGTGTACATTTGTGCGGTGGATTTTGTTGTTGCTGTTGGTCAATTTGTCGATTCCGGCTGCTTTGGATTGGAATACTGATCTGTTTTGCTGAAACCTTCCTCATTGCATTTGTTTCGTTCCCCTGGTCACAGGCAGCACACATGCTCGATGAAATGTCTGTGAAGGGCTTAATAGAAATAGCATTACAATGTAATCGTTGCTTTTGCTTTTGTCCTGTGCTGTTCATCAAAAGTAAATGCTTCTCAGATGTCAGATGAACTTTCTGTAGTTTCGCATACTGATCAATAGCATGGCTTGATGAACGGAATGGTTTGACTGATGAGTATCAATTTTTAGCTTTACTGTTCGTTGGCCAAGTAAATGCTTCTTTACAGCATCAACATACGCATATGCACAAGTTAACTTCAAGTAATACTTTTTATTGGTGTTAATGGATCAACAAACATCTGGCATTCGCAAATCCATTGTATCAGTGTGTACATCTTAGTGATTGTGCTGAATTTATTCGATATGTGCTGAATTTAGGTTGGGAAAATACTTGGTTCTGTACGTTGAATTTGGACATATTCTCTGTTGTTTGAACTGAAGATGTTGCCTTGCCTGCATATTTATATGTCTGTTTTTGTGCTGAATTTTCAACAAGTGCACACAAACATTGTTGTTTGTCATATTTTATTGTACGTGGCTTTATAAGTTGTTGTTATAATTGTTTCAAAAACATGGCCCTCAAGGGTGAAGGCGTACTTGAGTGGACTGAAGCGCTGGAGAACGCTTTCATTACCATCTTGCTCGAGAAGTTCACAAGGACGCATACAACATATTGGAAAGCCAGGGACTGGGAACAAATGAATAAGGAGCTGGAAGAGCAATTTCCAGGCACCATTCTCGACGCCAACAAGTTGCGGCAGAAACTACGAAGACTGAGGATCCAATACACGCAGTTCACCGAGCTGATTGCGCACACTGGAATCGACTGGGATGAGACAACCAATACCGTAAAGGCGAATGCTGATGTCCGGGACAAGTTTATTAAGGTATAGTAACACTAACATTTACTTCTGACACTTTTTTCAGTTTGTAATTTTCCACATAAAGTAGTTCATACTTTTATATTTGTTGCGTTTTTTTTAAACATGTAGAAGAACAGCAGCTTAAAGACTTTTCAGAACAAAGGTTGCAAGCATTACACATCATTAAAAGAGTTGTTCAAGTCTAAGACAGCAACAGGTGCATTACGAATTTCATCCACCGACCCACCAAAGAGCCCAGAAACATATGCACGCATGGAAGAGGAGTTCCTAGCAGCAGCGTCAAGCCGTGGGAAAGAACCGATCAATCTTGAAGAGGGATCCGGTGATAGTGATGACCCCGTTCATGAGGTTACCGAACCAGTTGTTACTGGGTCCCGTTGTCGTGTGCGCAAAAGGAGTTCGACCACCGGCTCGCGGTTGCATGAGTGCCTGGAGATGTTGAAGTGCAATCTCAGCAATAGGGACAAGGACAGAAATTGTACCCCTCCTGAAACGAAGAAAAGCAAATCCGTGACGAGCCCCGACAAACCGGCGAAGGGCAGCATCGAGGAGGCGATGGATGTGCTCAATAAGATGCGTCCATCCATGTCCATAAAAGAGTATCTCGTGGATAGTGATCGACTTTCAAGGGAGGAGCACACACGGCGTATGTTCATGTGCCTTCTCGATGATACAAGGTTGCCATGGGTTTATAGCCTGCTTGACCCTTGAACGGCCACGGTCCATCGTCTACTGCGATATATCTTTATAACTAAGAGTTTATTTGTTATGTCATTTACCAAACCTTTGTTTTATATTTGTTGCGTGTGCTATTACTTTGCTTGAACTATGTGTTTGTTTTATGTGACTCTTGTGACATGCAATTACGATGTTTGTGCATTGCACTTGCATTTGTTTTACATTTGAATCCTTCTTCCTTTGACCATATCATTTCAATTCTATGCTTTTGGTAATCTGTCATCTTGTTTGTCGATATAATTCGCTAAGCTAAAGGGAACACACAATGTCAAGACACGAGAATTCACGACAAAATGATAACCAATCAAGAGATGCCCAACTTATGGGGATTTATCTGGCGCTGGAGATTGCAGCGGCCGAAGAAAATGTCCCGCGCAACATTCCTTGTTGAACCTCACGTCTACAAGGCAGATATTACATAGAGGAAGTTCTTGGCAATGACACAAGGTGTTACGAGAATTTCAGGATGAACCCTCACGTATTTCATAACCTGTGCGATACGCTAAGAGCAAACTGTGGAATCAGAAATAGCATGAATGGTATGACCGTCGAGGAGATGGTCGGCATGTTCTTAATGATAGTTGCACATAGTACTCGCTTGGCCGTGGTTGCCGAACGATTTCAGCATTCTAAGGAGACGGTGTTACGAGTCATCAAGGTAATAGCTCATGGAATTCATTCGTTGTCACCAACGTATATAAGACGGAGGAACGTTGATGTGTAGCTGAAAATTCAGAGTAGCCGAAAATGGTACCCATTCTTTCAGGTATGTGTCGTACATGTGATAAATTAAAATACCACTAATTTTTTTTGCTTTATAATGTAATTCTTATTCTTTTCATTATTATTGTAGAATTGCATTGGAGCAATCGATGGGACCCATGTGTCTGCTTGTGTTCCATCATCGGTGAGAGGCGCGTATCGCGATCGAAATAACGAGATTACGCAAAATGTACTCGCCGCTTGTTCGCATAACATGATGTTCACTTATGTCGTCACTGGATGGAAGGGTTCTGCTCATGACTCTCGAATTCTGTCCGATGCCGCTACATTGGAATTATTTCTTGCACCATATGGCGGTAAGTTCTTCATGCTCATATCGTATGTTCCCTTGTCAATCGCGTATGTATTTTCATAAATACATTCCACTACTGTTATATCTTAGATCTACATTTGTGCTTGCAGAACGATATTATGTAGTCGATACGGGATTCCCTAATATTCCCGGTTATCTGGCTCCTTACAAAGGCCAAAGGTATCACCGCAGTGATTATAATGACGACACCCCATTAACGACGAAGAAAGAGTTATTCAATCAGCGTCACGCATCCGTTCGTAATGTTATCGAACGGTGTTTTGAGGTGCTGAAGAACAGATTTACAATACTGCGGACAATGTCAAATTATGGCCCGATTCACCAAGGACAAATTACTCTTGCATGCTTCGTGTTGCACAATTTCATTCGGCTTAATAATTATCACGATAGATTATTCGAAGAGTATGGAAATGCATGGGAATATTACGATGAATTTCGAAATCCTCCTCATCTAACTGGGGATCGGGTTGATGTAGACATGAGAAGCAGGGAAATGGATGCATTACGTAATTGTATTGCAAATGCAATATGGAATGCGGAAATAAGAGGAAACCGATAATATTGGAATGAATGGAAGGTATAGATAATTAATTATAATGGGATTGTATGTTTAATAATATATGGGGCCCACCAGTTTGACTTTTGAAATGTGTGTTTTGTTGTGTAGTGTATTGAGTTAAAGTTAAAATAAAATCTTAAACCACGACTTTGAAAACAAACGGGCTCCTAATGTTCCATACGAGGACTCTAACCATTAGAAAAGGAGCTAGAGGCTAATGCCTGGTTACTCTGACCAGCTTCACTCCCCCCCCCTCCCTCCTTGTTTTTTGGTTGTTTCTGAGTGATGTTCTGCATCATGATAGCACAATTCTGTGCAGCCTTCCTTTGCTTCTTTAGAGAGGTCTTGGTACAGGTATGCTTCATAGAGCTATTATTATCTGCAGCCCTATCTAGCATAGAGAACATATTACTAGTTTCCAACCCATCTTTACCTTTAAGTGAGTTCTTCCCAGGAGATGAGCCATTCCTAGTAACCAAAGACTCAGGCATAGTTATGGCTCTATGAAAACCGGGAGACAGAACGGGACTTGGGGCAGAAGGCATGCTCTCTTCTTCCACTGCCTTATTTCCACATCGGTAACACACACCTGCTTCGTAGGGGAACCATGAGGCGAGATTTTCCCTTCGTTAGAGACAGGCAGATTGGTAACCAAAGACATCTCCTCATTATTTTTCTTCACCTACTTCTGCTTAGGACCAACAACTGTTTTCTTTTTAGCTATTTCGCACCAAGGGTACTCAACATCAATCATCACTATCTCATCTTCCCCAAGCGCAACTTCAATTTGGCTGGGCAACTCAGCGTCTCTCATAATTTCCACACGTATCTTCACAGAATTAGCTTTACCAAAGCCCCCGGAATCTCTTTCTAAACAAAGAGGCTTTCCTACCCAGCTATCAATGTAACTCAAGCCTAAAGGGGACATGAGCTCCAATGGCACCTTCAGGAGTTTAACCCAGATAGGCATACCCCGCTTGTCAAGCGAGATAGCTTGAATCCCCTTCTCCCAAGGACGAAGAATCAGCGGACAATGCTGAATATGCCAAGGACCAGAATGTAGAACCCAATCTTTGACCTCGGATGAGATAAAATTGAACAGAATCAGCCCATTATCCATTTCCATGGTACTAACAGGTCCCTTCCGATCCAAAGAAAGTTAGCTGTTGAGTGAATTTTACCAAATTTGACCTTCTTGCCTATTAATTGTCCGACAAGAGCGTTCTTCCAAGGAGCTTGGTCCTCATCGATGACCGATTTAGGCAGTAGTACTACTCGTCGGCCATTTAGCATAACAGGCTCGTAGAATTCAAGTGGTGGCTTCTCCGGAACTCCAAACAGCTTCTGGCTGCACGATCTGCTGTCGTCATTTCCACTCGGAATCGCCGAACTGAGCTTCATCTCACTCATAATCGTCCCCACAGAGTTCAGTGCAACAACTCAAAGATCCATCTAATCAATCTGGAGCAAGCAAAGATCAAATCGAATTGATCGTGCCAGCACAAACTGAACGAATCGAGCTCAAGAAATGATCAAATCTGACCGCGGATGATGAACGCAAGCAGAAGTGAGTTTGCCCGCCTAATTCAGTTAGAGAGAAGTTTCTCTCTCTAAGGAGCGAGAGAGAGAGAGAGAGAGGAAACTATCCACCTAAATATTATTACCTCGTAAGTAAATTATATGAAGTGGTACGAAATATTCGAAGAGAATTATTTTGTCTTTCTGTGACTTGTCGGTGACATGCTATTGCAAGTAAAAAACACTACGTGGCAATAAATAATAATAAATTGAAATTGAAGGTATGGAGCATTTTATTTTTACTGATTGCACCTTAGGATTTTGTATGTTCAAGAGAAGGTGTTACGAGTTTTTTCCTATCATTTCTCTTTTAAATAGAAGTATTGGAGGGAGACCCTCTATCACGGGGCAAGACCGCCCGGAGGCGGTCCTGAGGCCGTTAGATGTAGCTCGTTTAAAAGTGGGGACATCTTTGATCCAATGCCTAAGCTTTAGATGGTCGGCCGTAGTATTTTCTGCTCTGATTGGGAATGGGACCCCGATAGGGTTCTATCGATAAATTCTATGGGTAAATTGCACTGATGATCCAAAAAATTTTACAAATATTTCAATATGGTATAAAAAGTTTTTTTTTACTTAATGGTACAAAATGTTTCAAAGTTGTTTCAGTATTGTACAAACCGTCATTTCGCCATTAACGCCATCAAATCGACGTTGATGGTGCAAAACCAGTTTTTGTGAGACGTTATATGACGGTACAAAATATTTTGAAGTTGTAACTTAATAATACAAAATATTTTACGTAAGTTACATGATGGTGCAAAATTTACAGATCTTGTCAATGACGGTTTGATGGCGTCAATATCGAGATGACGGTTTATACTATATTGAAACAATTTCGAAATATTTTATATCATTAAGTAGCAAAAAAAAATTTTATACCATATTTGTAAAATTTTTTGGATTACCAGTGCAATTTACCTTAAATTTTAATATCATGACTTTTAACTGCTTTCACGTCATCCGTGTGGGCCCTATCTGGTGACGTGGCATGCATGAGCTTTGTCTTGGAGCCTACTCATGATGACAGAGGGTAGAATTAGCTCACAAGTCCACCCTAAGTCCACTCTAAGTCCACTCTAAGTCTTATTTAAGTTTTTTTTCCCCCTCTTTCTATGTTAAAATCGTTCTTACTAATAAATTAAAAAATCTTCTATTACCCTTTTGCATCAAATATGCGAGAAAACTGAAAAATCAAGGAAGTTCCACGACCAAGCATTTTGAGACCAATAGAACCAAGCTGAAGCAAAGACAAACTAAAATGTAATGATATAGAATCGATTTAGGTGATTCGATACTTAACATGTATTTAATTTAACTTAATTATAAGTGCTAAAAATTTAAGGCTTTTTTATTCACTTTTAACTCACAATTATATATATATTTTTTGAAAAAGTACGATTTTATATTATATTATTTTAGAACATAAAAAAAAAGAAGTACGATTGCAAAGGAGATGGGGCGTGCTTGCTTGTCGCCGGCCACCATTGCTAGGTGAGCTGCCGCTGGCAGTGAGCTACCACTCTTTCCCATCCTCTCTCTTCAACGCGAAAAGAGAGAAACGTGAGAGATCTTCGCAACAGTGCCGACCTCACTTCCGACAATGGTGGGCGACCGACGAGCCACCATGGTAGCACTCTCACACCCCTAGTTCTGTCGCTGCTAAGATCTTCTTCTCTCTCGATTAGGAGAAGATGGGATATATTTGTGATTTCGAAAAAGATGGGAACCGATGTAAATATCTAAAAGTGCTTATTTTGGTTGAGCGAATCATCAAAAAAAATAAATAGGTTCCCATAACTACGATAAATAGATCTTATTTGTGAGATTTGTATTATTAAACATCTTCAGTTTAATAAGTGCTAAAAATTTAATTTATCAAACACCACCTTGGTTTAGTTTACAATTGGGAGTCTTATTCCTTAGTAGCATTGAAGCATAATCAACTTGAAATGGAATTAATCGGGTTCGTTGGGTTTTCGAATATCATGTGTGCACAGCAGGAAAGAAAAAAACAGAAAGAAGAGAGAGAAGTTCTTCACACAGCTTTTCTCACATGATATTGACATTATTTTACATTACAATCTATGGAACAGACCGATAACCATAAACCGTTTAGCAGAAAGACTGATGACTAGAAACTTTGCAGAACCAAAATTTTAAGACTCCCCCGACCAAACCTCCTGTACACATATACTACCTTCTTATGATATATCTATATAGTGTTGTATATCACTCACATGTTTGTTTCCACTGATCATTAGCAGTGATATGCGCAGAAGCACTGCTTTGGAACTGGAGGAGCGGTGTACAGATCGCAAGCGCCCCGCCCAGCGAACCGGTTCTGGCAGTCTTCTCGGCACCGGTCGTATCCTCGGCAGTTCCACACTTTGTGGCAGTCTTTCGCTTCAGCAAAACGAACCCTTTTCCGGTCATCATGACCTGTCGACAAAAATACAATTATTTGCCGAGCATAGTCAGGTAAAGTGTCAGCACCGAATCTCTGCTGAATGCATGAATCATCTTGTAAGCAGGCTTCTGTTAGTATTAGAATTTGGAGGCTTCTGTTAGTATTAAGAAAAAGTGATGCTGACTTTCATATGTTTGAGCGAAGAGAAACCCCGAGGGCAGGTTATTACATATGCAGACAGTATCAGATACACTTGCAGTTTAGGAAAATAGAAAACGTAGTTTGAATTACCAGAGAAGATGAGCAGGACGAGGAGGAAGCCGAAGGTAATGAATCTAGCCATCTCTTGCAAGTTTTTGAGTCTCGCAATCGGTGAAGCTGCTTATATAGGGCCATGGAAGGAAGAAGACATAGGGCTATCTATCGCTGTGGCAAAGATCGTCTCAGTTCCTGCTCAGACCAGAAAGCATCTGTAGTGGGTTGTGACACAACTTTAGATGTGGAAATTAAGGTTGCTTTCAGATGATCTCTCTAATATTTAATCACAGTTCTTATCCTGAAGATAGTAGTGGATGAATAATTTAGTCATGAAATTAAAGCCATGCTGCATAAATTCCAAGCACTGTATTATTATTAAGGGTTAATTACACTAGTGATCCAAAAAATTTTTAATAATGTATCAGGTTTGTTCAAAAAGTTTTTTTTGCTATTTAATGATACAAAATGTTTCAAAGTAACATGATAGTACAAACCGTTATCTCGCCATTGACGTTGTCAAGTCGTCCTTTATAAGACTGTAAATTTTACACCATCGTGTAATTTATGTAAAACATTTTGTACTATTAAGTTATAATTTCAAAATATTTTGCGTCATCATGTAACGTTTCACAAAAACCGATTTTGCACAATCAGCGTCGGCTTGACGGCGTTAATGACAAGATGACAGTTTGTACTATCATGTTACAACTTTGAAACATTTTGTACCATCAAATAGCAAAAAAAACTTTTGAACCAACCCGGTACATTATTAAAACTTTTTGTACCACTAGTATAATTTACTCTCTTATTAAACAAGAGTGGGACAGGTTAAGAATTCCTTTATTTACTGCCTCCATTAAGATGACTCAGAGAATTTGCTCATTTATCCAACTAAAGTCCAACGGAATCTCCGCAGAAAATTATTTGTAGTGGATCGTCATCTCACAGTCGTAAGCAACAGATGCCGATCTTAGCAAAGAAGCAAATCCAGTTGACAAGCACAATGGAAGCTTCCACGGGATAAATGTCATGGAAATGAACTCAATATCAAATAGCAGGAATATTCAGAATCATAGGCACAGGGTAGATTTGCATTCGGCACAGAGTGTATCACTGCAGCGGTTTATCTCGATAATTTCCTGGCTTGGAATATCAAGAACACGAGTTACAAAAGAATTTCGAACAATAAGGTAAATGTACAGTCCGGATCAAGTGAAAACTGAAGGTTGATCATCCTCTTCCTCTTCCACTTCTGTAAGTTATCAGCAGAGAATAACGCAGCTCTCCTGGAATGTGCAAACTGAGTGTCAGAAGCAGCATCGCAAGACAACATAGGCTGCTCGAGGATTCTTTTTGTTCCTCTGTTACAAAATCCCAAAACAGGGCAATCTAGTCTGCCGCATCCTAAGCCTTGGACCGTCTGAACTCGAACCAAATCTCATAGTGGTTAAAGAGCAGGCTATCATGTGTGTGCTTTCCCACATACTCGAGCCCTAGACTGGCAAGCCTCCTTGTGCACTCCTCGCCTCCTAATCTAGAGCAGAACTTCACATTATGTGAGATGAAGATGCGCCCCTCGTAAGGCTTCAATTTACTTGCCAATCTCTCAAGTCCGACCCAGACGAGCTTGTCGGGCATGTGCAAGAACACAGCACTAGCATAAATCAAATCATAAACCACCTTGGAGCCGAACTTCATGAAGTCCATATCTTCTCCTCGGACAATTAAGGGACGCTTATGCAGTAAGCCTTGGGAGGGAAGTTCGTATCTTAAGGCTGCCATTAAGGAGAGCTCGTCCCTCTCGAGGCAGTGGAAGTGGGAAGGCTCCAAGTAGCGAATAAAGTGTACGCCTACTCTGAGTGTTCCACATCCAATTTCAAGAACACGCGATTCGGGTTTGAGGTGGGAGGCCTCTGCGAGAAACTCAAACACATCTCGACCACCTGCCCAGGGCTCACCATAATTGCTGTGGTGCTCTTCCACGAGAAGCTCACCAGGGCACGGCAGGGCTGTATGGTTGCTAGCTTCTGGCTCTTCATAGTGTGATATTCCTTTGAAGCTGAAAAACATCAGAGCAACTGGTTCACACATCCTTTCTTTTACAAGTTGCATGATGAACATCGAGAGGTGCAGTTTCTTATCACATACAGTCAATGAAGAGAATCACTCCAGTCATGCAGAAACCAAATTGCAATGAAGAATGCAGATCCAATTCTCCACATGATCGGTATGTAAACACAAGCACATTTATTGGCTGATTAGGGAGCTATGCCAACAAGTTGCCATGTTTGTTCTGTAAAAGATAAGCAGCTTTGGCTCAACAAGGTTTTCAACAACCGACTGATAAATTTGAGAAACCTGCTGTTGCTTGGTCTAATAAGTGTACGAATAGTGATTGGAAATTTAGGCACGAAAAAGAGAACTAAATCCAACCAGTCTGATATTTATTCCTTTGACCACCTAGACAACGCAGTTTAGCACATCCAATCTTTCCAATTTATACGTGCAGATATCTGTGTGTTAATCACGGAATGTCATCCTAACTTCAACGAAACACGAGAAACTACTTGCTGCGGATGTTCCGATCTTCCTGATCTAGAATAATGGTGTGCCTCTTTAATGCTTTTTCCCAGTCTGTCTAATCATTTCTATTCGGAATCTCAATGTCCAATTTCCATCTAATCGCCAGCTATCCATTAAGTTCTGCTGTGCCCATCAACCCAACATGACAAAGCCTATGTTCGATGAACATTTTCACTTTTCTTAGCCAAAAGCTCGAACTTTTTCGGAGAAATTACATCAAACACCGATAAATCTAGCTCATTTAGGATTTCAATCCTCGATCACAGTACACTACTACCAGGTGAAGCTGCCCGGTAAGCTAAGCAGACACAAACCACGGGAGCAAGCCCAAGAACATGGTATAACTAAGGAAAGGGTGGGAGAGAGAGGAAGCTTACTTTCTGAGATCTTCGAGCTGCTGAGCCCTGGTGCGAGGATTAATCCCCTTCCTCAGCACATTCTCCGCCATATGCAGCCCGTTCACTCGGATCTGGTCCTTGACCCACTCTATGTCCTCGACCGAGGTTCTCACTCTCTCCACCGATACCCCGCTGCCGCTTGCTGAGTCGCAGAGGCCGCCGCAGGAAGGGGGGGAGGAGGAGCGTGCGACAGCAGAAGGGGCGGGGCAATTGCAGGACGAGAGGGAGAAGAAGAGGAAGAAGAGGAAGATGGCCGCTCCGAGTAGGGAAAGCACCAGAGTAGGTACCGTAATGACTACACCCCTCGGAGACGCCATGGAGGCGACGGTCGGGAGAGCTCAGATCTATGGCGGGGCTGTGGAGTGTGTGTGGTCAGCTCGAGCGCTTGAGCAGTCGGAGGAGACAACCGACACGACGTCGCTTCAAAGGTGACGAATATTTTTTATTATCCAATTACCAGTGTGATTAATAGATTTATTATCTCATATTTTTTTGTTCGAAAAACTATTTTTTTTAGGGTCTTTAAATGAATGTTTAATTTAATAATTGCTTCGAATTTAATGTTTTAATTTAATTTCAGGTAAAAATATGTATATTCTAAAAGTATGATTTTGTATGTACGGTTGCTAAGTGAAAATATAACCATACAATTAATATCAGATAATCGATTCCTCGTAGGGCTCTTCTTATGCAGCTTCGTCATACAAATTTAGTATTTGTGAATCGCAAAATTTCTAGAAATGAAAAATACTTTTATATTTATATGTGATTCACCAAGTCTAATGTCCTTGTTGAAGTCCACCAACCTCTCCACGAGATTTTTATTGACCTTAGGAGGCGAACGCGCCGAATCAACTCTCGAGAAAGGGTAGAAGAATGGAACTTATTGTGAGAAATACAATTCATTACAGACGTATGTTCGTTACGCTTCAACCGAGTTATTTTATTCCACCTCTTAGACGGATAAATTAAAAGTTGTTCCTTCTACTCAGCTTAAAGCCTTGAGTATTGTACAACGACGACCTATAGGAGTAATCAGAATAGCTTTGAATTACCATAAAGCGGACATTCTTCTTAGCACAAAATATTGCAGTAGGATAATGGCCACCTAATCCTCCGGCAATGGCCACTGGCAAGGCTATTAGCCTTGGTTAGCCCCTAATGTCGAGATTTTTGGGATTTTTATTTTGAAAAAAAATCTAAATTTTTTATTTTATAATGTATTTAATTTGAAAGTTTTTTATGAAGTAACATGTTATATCAACAGATTTACTATAAATTTTAACAATATGGTAAATTTGAGATTAGATTGAAAGTTTATGATTTTATGGTGAAAATATCCTTGAGATATATATTTGAGATAAAATGGAAATTTTACGATCTTTTAGATAATAATCCTAATTTTGTTATTATAAGTTTTTTGTATAAGTGATCCTAATTTATACATGCACACATATACATACAATATATATAAATAAAATAATTAAATCGAACGAATTTGCTTATCCACAAATTAAACGAATTTATTTAAGGAGAAAAGGGAAAGGAAAGAAGAAAAGAGAAGTCGGCTGATGGGCTATTTCTTCCGACATGTACAAATAGAGCCGCGATGGGCTCATCAAGACGACCCAATTCGACTCGCACGCGAACTGACGGCTTCGTCGTCGTCTTCTCCTGCTCTCTATTCCCTCCTCCATATTCGCCTTCGTCTTCTTCATCAGCGGGCTTCTTTCTGATCCTAAATCCTGTTCATCCAGGTCGAGGGATAGTTGATAGGTTCCTTGAAGGAATCACTGCCGCTGGCCTGTCGTCGAAGTCCCAGCTCGCCGCTCAACTGGTACAAACTACTTCCCTTCCCTGTCCCTGCTTCGAGCTACTAGTTCTTTCTTTGTGGTTTGAGTTCGAATCCATTAATTCCGGCGGTCCGGGGCTGTAATCCCGGGCCCTCGGCTCTATCCTTTGGTTTTCGGGGTCCATTACCTGCTCGGAAGATTGCTTTTGCAGAGCTAGGCTTAGGTTAGGGTTAGGGCTAGGGCAGCGAGGAGTGCTGCATGCTTTGTTTTCTGATTTGCGGTTATTATTTTATCGATTTAATCGTGAATGCTGGTAGTTTGCTTCGTGCATGTTTTGATACTGAATTGTATTTGAACCAGGTTTAATTGACCTCACGGCTCTCTGTTGCATGGCATAAAACTTACCGAAATTCTGAGGGAGTCCAATCAGGAATCGGCTTTTTATTCGCTCGCTTTGCAATCTGCTTAATGATTGCTACGATTTTTTATCTCAATACCTACTTACGCGTGTGTGATTCTCGTTTCTGGTTTGCTGCGATAGGTGATGGAAGAGGTAAAGCATAAGTCTAGGAAGGAGGATTCGGAGAGGAAGGACGGAGATTCGAAGAGGAGTCACCGCGATCGGGATCGTGAGAGACGTCGAAAGAAGAGAGAGCGCGAGAGTCGGCTCTCTGAAAGAGAGAAGAGCAGCGACTCTGATGATACGTATGAGAGGGAGCGGGAGAGAGAGAGGGACAGGGATAAGGATAAGCGTAGGGAGAGGGAGAAGGATAGAGCCAGGGCTCGTGACAGTGAAAAGGAAAGAGCTAGAGAAAAGAAGAAAGATAGGGAAAGGGACAGGGACAAGGAAAGAGAGGACAGAGATAGGGAGAGGGAGAAGGAGAAGGAGAGGGAGAAGAGAGAACGAGCAAGGGAGAAAGAAAAAGAAAGGGAGAGAGAAAGGGAGAGGGAGAAGGAGGAGAGGGAGAGGGAGAAGAGAGAAAGGGAGAGGGAGAAGGAGGAGAGGGAGAGGGAGAAGAGAGAACGGGCAAGGGAGAAAGAAAAAGAAAGGGAAAGGGAGAGAGAGAAGGAAAGGGAGAGGGAGAAGAGGGACAAGAAGGACCGTGAGAGGGATAGGGATAGAGATAAGGAGAGGGACAGAAGGCGAGAACGGGAGAGGCGTCATGAAGCTGATAGCGATTACAGTGATGACGATGCCAGAGAGAGTGAGAGGAAACGGCGGAAGCGAGAAGATGATGATGATGATGATGATCGTGAGGGGAGAGAACGTGAGTGTGGTAGGAGCAAGGTCAGTAGGCACAGGGATCATAGTGAGGGCAGCCCAAGGAAAAAGACTGAGGAGGATGACTCAGAGAAGAAGCTCACCCGGGAAGAGGAGTTGGAAGATGAGCAGAAACGGCTTGATGAAGAGATGGAAAAGCGAAGGAGAAGAGTTCAGGAGTGGCAGGAGTTAAAAAGAAAGAAGGAAGAACTGGAGAGGGAAAAGCATGGTGAGGCAAATGCAGAGAAACCCAAATCTGGGAAGGCCTGGACACTCGAAGGGGAATCTGATGATGAAGAGATGGGGAAATCAGATGCAGATATGGATGTAGATGAAGATGAAGATACAGCTCCTAAGCTTGCCAAAGAACCTGCAGATTCTATGGTGGTAGATTCTGAAAATGGAGATGCTGCGCCTGTTTCAGAAAACAAGACTGGTGATGCTGCCCCAGATGAGGAGATTGATCCTTTAGATGCCTTCATGAATGAGATGGTGTTGCCTGAGGTGAACAAGCTGAACAGTGCTCCGGAAGCAACAAATGTTCCTGAAATTGATCCGAATTCGAAGAAAGCTGGTAAGAAATCTGATCAAACTAATGGTAAACTGACAAGGAATGGCCTGAATAAATCAATGGGAAGGATAATCCAGGGGGAGGACTCAGAATCAGATTATGAGGATGTGGAGGATGGAGGTGATCCCTTAGAAGATGAAGACGACGATGAGTTCATGAAGAGGGTGAAGAAGACGAAAGCTGAAAAGTTGTCCATAGTCGATCACTCTAAGATTGATTACCAACCATTTAGGAAAAACTTCTATATTGAAGTAAAGGAGATCTCTAGGATGACAGCTGAAGAGGTCACTGCCTACAGGAAACAGTTTGAACTGAAGATCCACGGAAGAGATGTGCCTAGACCAGTTAAAACTTGGCACCAAACCGGACTTACCAGTAAAATCCTGGAGATCATAAGAAAGCTTGACTATGAGAAGCCCATGCCAATTCAAGCTCAGGCGTTGCCAATTATTATGAGTGGGCGAGATTGCATTGGCATTGCTAAAACTGGCTCTGGTAAAACCCTTGCATTCGTTCTGCCAATGTTGAGACATATCAAGGACCAGCCTCCCGTAGTGGCTGGAGATGGACCCATTGGGCTTGTGATGGCACCTACAAGGGAGCTCGTCCAGCAGATTCACAGCGATATAAAGAAGTTTGCTAGGGCTATGGGCATCGGATGTGTTCCTGTTTATGGAGGCTCAGGCGTTGCCCAGCAGATCAGCGAGTTGAAGCGGGGCACAGAAATTGTGGTCTGCACACCTGGAAGGATGATCGACATACTTTGCACTAGTGGGGGTAAGATAACGAATCTACGCAGGGTCACATATTTGGTGATGGATGAAGCCGATCGTATGTTTGACATGGGCTTTGAACCGCAAATAACTCGGATTGTCCAAAATATACGACCAGATCGTCAGACAGTGCTATTTTCTGCCACTTTTCCTCGTCAAGTTGAGATTCTGGCCCGTAAAGTTCTGAACAAGCCTGTAGAAATTCAGGTTGGTGGAAGGAGTGTTGTCAACAACGATATAACTCAATTGGTCGAGGTGAGGCCTGAAAGTGAAAGGTTATTGAGACTGTTGGAATTGCTTGGGGAGTGGTACGAGAAGGGTAAAATACTGATATTTGTGCATTCGCAAGAGAAATGTGACGATTTGTTCAGGGATCTGCTCAGGCATGGTTATCCTTGTCTTTCACTTCATGGGGCTAAAGATCAGACCGATAGAGAATCCACCATAGCGGACTTTAAGAGCAACGTCTGCAACTTATTGATTGCGACCAGTATAGCAGCTAGAGGTTTAGATGTTAAGGAGCTTGAACTGGTCGTCAACTTTGATGTTCCAAACCATTATGAGGATTACGTTCACCGAGTGGGTCGGACAGGTAGAGCTGGCCGAAAGGGCTGTGCTATAACATTCGTCTCTGAGGAAGAGGCCAGATATGCACCCGATCTTGTTAAAGCCCTGGAGCTTTCAGAACAAGTTGTTCCTGATGACCTAAAAGCTCTTGCTGATGCCTTCATGGCTAAAGTGAATCAGGGGCTGGAGCAAGCCCATGGGACTGGTTATGGAGGGAGCGGCTTCAAGTTCAATGAAGAGGAGGATGAAGTCAGGAGAGCAGCGAAGAAGGCGCAAGCAAAGGAGTATGGATATGAGGAGGATAAATCGGATTCAGATAATGAAGACGATGGGGTTCGAAAGGCAGGTGGAGACATCTCACAACAAGCTGCTCTTCAAATTCAAGCCCAGCAAATGTCAAATCCCCTTCCCAGTATTCTCAGTAACGTCTCTATGCTTCCTGACGATGGGGCAGCTCGTGCTGCTGCTATAGCTGCCGCCATCAATCTGCAACATAATCTTGCGAAGATCCAAAATGCCTTGCCCGAGCACTATGAAGCAGAGCTCGAGATTAACGACTTTCCGCAGAATGCCCGCTGGAAGGTCACGCACAAGGAAACTTTGGGCCCGATTTCGGAGTGGACTGGGGCAGCAATTACTACACGAGGGCAGTTTTTCCCACCTGGAAGAATACCAGGCGCAGGAGAACGCAAGCTTTACCTGTTCATTGAGGGCCCCACTGAGCAGTCCGTCAGGAGAGCTAAGGCGGAACTCAAGCGTGTCTTGGAGGACGTCACTAATGCCGCATTATCCCTTCCTGGTGGAGCCCAACCGGGCAAATATTCAGTTATTTAAGTGTAAGGACTTAAACCTAACTTAAGACTCCCCAGTTTATATTGTTTTCCCTTTTATTGTCTTCAAAAAAATCATAATTTGGCATCAAATTCAATTGAGATTGCTTATTAATTCCTATTTTCCCAGCTCTTCTCACGTGTAATGATTCTTCAATCTCGTGTTGCTTCTTTTGGGGATTTTTATGAATTTTTTTCCCCTTTTGATTCCCCTTTCTTTTTCTTGTTTCCTTTTCCTTCTTGTGGCGCCGAGGATGACTTAAGACTGTGCTGGCATGTACCGTATGTCTGCCCAGTGCCATCCCTGTTGTGGCCCGAGAGAGATTGCCCAATTTGCCCACCATGGTGCGACCGCTTCTTCATCAAGTCGTCATCGATTTGAATGGATGTCATCAGAATTTCTAACCTTTTAACTTCTGTCCATCGTTATGGTCGGTTACTCCCGGTATCTGTTATGATATTAATCATGTCTCAACTTTGATCTTGCAGATTCAATTGCAGACTCCGCTTGCCTGCAGATGGAATTTTGTTCAATATTTTCACTCGTTGAAACAGAACCAGGATTACTGCTTAGTTTGTTGTCTATGGCCTTTTTTTTTTTTAATCAAATCAACTCATCTGGTGTACTCATCTGTTCCTGTCCCGTCCTTAGCGATGACGGCTCAGGTTAGTAGGAATTCATGCTCGAGACTGCTGCTGTCAGTGCTGCGCCTTCTCCATCTTGCTCATTTTGTTGGCCATCATAGTTAGCCTAGGTTGTTTTGTTTCTTGTATTCAAACTGAAAACCTCCAGAACCTATGCCGATCATTGATGTTGACAATCATATGACTGGATAAATTATATACATGAGTGGCATCCTTATCCCCATATTGAGAATTTGCTGATCGTTTTGGATACTTTGCAGGGTTTGAGTTACATGAACGCTTGTGCATTTCCAATGTTGCTGCCTGGTCGTACCCTCATGGTCCGTATTGTGAATAATGTCCTATATTTTCTTTGAATTGGAGATACCAACATTGGTAAGGTTGTTTGATAGAAACCGGCTATTGTAGTGCACCAGACCGTGTTTAAGAGTCCATGCATCGGGGTACTGTGAGGCCTTTGCCTGGGTCATTGTTCTAGCTAATAGAATTGCAGCTTTTAAGTCCGTTGGAGAAGAGCACAGTGACGTTGATGAAGTCTCACTCCGTTTGCTTCTTTAATTGGCCGGAGATAGGACATGACCATCAATAAATACCTTCGATACAGTTTCCGTTTTTCTTTGATTGTGGGTGTCGATGTCTATTAGCTTTGCTAAACCCGCAGGGTTTTTGTCAGCCTTAGTTACGTGGCTTGGGGTTTGATCATGCCGAGTCGAGTCAAGTCAAGATCCAAGGATAGTAGTGCCTTCTAGCTCCGAGCGGCGACTCCACTTGAAGTCCTTAACCATGAGATCAACCAAGAGATTGAGTCGGGCCAAATTGAGCTTTGAAAGCTGTGGGTGCCAGGGAAAGCAAGGCTTGAAAAATTCGGGGCGTGCTCGACGACATAGCAAATCGAGCTTGAATTTTATTTTGTTTTAGGTTCTGGGCGTGCTCGATGACATAGCAAATCGAGCTTGAATTTTATTTTGTTTTAAGTTACGGGCGACAAGGCGAGTGTCACGGTATCGAATTCTCTTTTTTTCCCTTTGTTTTTTTTGCTCGAATTATTTTTCCCCATTTGTATGGCGGAGGTTTGAATTTCTTAATTAATAGAGGAGGCTTTGGAGCCTGCGAGCTCTCTCATTCATTATGAGGCCCACCTAAGCCTGCAGAGAGAGAAGGCCATAAATTCAATTCAAACCCAACAACGGTCCAAAGTCAACTCCATACTCGCCCCAAAACAAGATGACATCAACTGATAATTGGCAATACATACGCCTGCACACGTATGGCAATTCGGTTTTTTTTTTTATCAAATTACAAAAAAACAAGATTTTCAAAAATCGAATTACCGACTCGCTTCTCTAACGAGCATTTCGATGATGATTTCGATCGAGATGTTCTCAGTTTATTGTTTTAGGCTATTGCCCGTTTCAATATTACTTTGCACTTGATAATAATCAGTTTCTGATGAGTTTAGAACTCTCAAAATCCCATTACTTATTGCGATTCCGCTAACTGCATGCACATCATAATTTCCTCAAAACGAATACTAAAAAAACAATGAAGAATTTCAAAATCTTAGATCATGGACTAAGATGTGCTCTAACAAAAAGAATTATCTATAAGTAAATAATAAAATGCAATAGAAGCAAAAATTGTTTTTTTTCCCCATTTTTGACTAAAACGGGTAGACGTAGCAAACACATGACTTAATTATATGCGTTAGAATTCCCCTGCAAAATATGAGAATTGAGTCTTAATTATACCATAATTTGAGAATATGAACTCGTCACCATGACCCCAATGAGATATATGAGGAACACCATTCATCCACAAGTTTAGGGGGAAAAAAAGAAGAAGAGGGGTTGTTGGGAGCTGTATGTGCAATACATGGGTAATTTGACGGTCAAACGGACACGTGGAGGGTCAGGAGTGCAGGTGCAGGATAGTCACACGCACCGGCGAGCACGGTGTCTGTTCCTGTAAAATGATAGATTTACCCCTGATTGAAACCCCACCCCCCCCCCCCAAAAACCGAGTCAATGGACAACACTCGATAAAATCGAACACACATTTTCACTCTCTCTCTCTCTCTCTCTCTCTCTCTCTCTCTCTCCATCACCTCTCTCCTTCTCTCTCTAAAAGCACAGCCATTACCCCTCTGTGGACTTTCTCTCTCTAAAAAGGAAATTGGAACTCCAGCACAGCACAGCAGTGTGGACGAAAAACGGCCCCGGCGGAGCTGTAAATTCGCCATTGCTTCCAGGTTAGGGTTTCCTTCCCCCCCTCAATCTCCACCCCCTGTTGCATTCGTCCCCCGGACTGTCCCCGTTTACCTCCGAGAATAGCCTGATGCCGCTGGTGTCTCGATTGGCGCGGCCGCTGTGAGCTAGCTGGATTAGTTGTTTAGGACTCTGATCGTATATGATCAGATTGCTCTCAGGTGTTAAGATCAATCGTCTTTGTCTCTGTGCAGCTCTGATGTTTAAGTTTACGAGTTTTCCGAGCTCGTTATGGGGAATTGGGATGCTCTAGACTCTGCTGTGCGTTGAAAGTTTAGAGTCGCAGAGTTATCGGTCGTTTTCGGTTTTTGAGGAACCTGTGACGAAGGATGGAGGATATTAGATTGGTTTACTAGGTTGCAGAGATAGATGACTGAGCTTAATATTATTGGTATCATTGTTGTGTTTTTGTGGATTTTGAGTCTGTTTAAGGATCAGTTCGGAAACAAATTCGTTGAGTATGGTTTTTGTGTTTCCCGAGGATTCGGACAGATTAATGGCAGTTTACGGCTTTCTTGCTTGTTAGAATAGTATTCTAAATGAGTGCCATTTGATACCTCAAAGAGATTTATGGCTTTTCAAACTGAACCCTCCTAGTGTATCGGTGTTCTTCCAGTTTGAGGAAATGCAATTGAAAGAGCAGACTGCCTTCTGACTGCAATAAATTAGTTAGTGACCTGATTCTGGAATCCGGGTTTATGATGGACTGCTTCTGATATTCTGTTTGAGCTTTATCAAGAATTTTATCAGGCACATGAATGTGTATTTTATTGATGATATTAGTAATTTCATATGCTCTAATGGTTACTATGAGTATTTCTTTTGAACTCTGACCGCATGATCGCATATATATAGTTTAAAACAGGGACCATTCAATTTGTTCTAGGACATCATCTAGCCAATTGTGCATTGGATTGATGTGTGAAACTTTCTATTTTTCAGTTTAGAGGATGCACCGCGTGGGTAGTGCTGGGAACACGTCCAATTCTAGCCGTCCTCGTAAGGAGAAGAGATTGACATATGTGTTAAATTATGCTGATGACGAAAAGGTGAAGTGGTTTAGTTGTGGAGTTAATTTGCAGCCTTTACTTCAATTTTTCCAGTCCTGAAATATGCTATTTGAAGTTATCATTTTTCTGAAATTGATAATTTGAGTTATGGCTGGATCCAAGCCTCCGAGATACAAGATTCCATTTAAAGTATTCTTCATTTGAGCGTGAAATGAAGTGCAAGGGACAGACGGTTGGAGGAATTTGTTTTAACAGGAAATGGTGATTTTAATTGAAACACTGCAGGTCAGATGTCCCATAAGCACACGGTATTTAATGCATAGAGTAAGAATATGGTCATATCGTGCCAAACAATGCGATAGTAAATTGTGTACATGCACATTCCAACCTGGATGACCCAGCTACATCTCTTTTACATTTGATCAAGTCATAATTTTCCCATACAATGCTAATCTTACAATTGTTGGGACCTTAAAGAGTTTTAATGGCCTATATAGTATACAGAAGTAAATTTTTTTAAAAAATTACCATGTGATCTCTCTTTGGTAGTTTCTCATTTGTTTTTCATGAAAAGATTGGATGGGAACTTGGTTAAAGTACCAATATTCAATTGAAACTTCTTATCGTTTTGTTTTTTAGTCGTCTCTTTATATGCAGCACTGTGCAGGTATAAACTGTTTAGCTCTATCGAAACCAGCATCTGATGGTGGCGATTACCTCTTCACTGGGAGCCGTGATGGTACATTGAAGAGATGGGAATTGAACGAAAATGCGGCAACCTGTTCTGCTACATTTGAGTCGCATGTTGATTGGGTAACATTCTATTTCATCCCTTCTTCATCAGCCCAGTAGTTGCATGGGCGATGGCTTGGGTTTTTAATGGTTATTTTGCAAGATTTTAAAGATCAATTTGGGTGGAATTTTCATATTATAATTTTTGGTTGAAACTAATCTACTTCATATAAATTTCTTTATGCAATTCTATTTTGGGAGTTGAAACTTAACCAAATGAAGGAGGAATAAGTGAGAATGGAAGAATGTTTAGAAACTAATTATCTTGGTTTTTGTTGACATACAAACATGAAAGATAAGTTGCATATCTTTAAGTTTATAATTGTTTAGATGCTGTTACAATGACTTCTGCATTTCTCATTTCGATTCAGAATATAATGAGATTTATTGTTGGTGCAGGTCAATGATGCTGTCCTTGCAGGCGATAATGTGCTTGTGTCTTGTTCATCAGACGCAACTCTCAAGGTTGGTCCATCATGATGACTGTTCTTTCAAAGGCAATAGTGATATGTTTGTATGTCCATTTTTCTGGCTGTACTCTGTGCTTATTGAAGACCAACCTTTTTTCTGATTATCTAATCATTTTCCGTGTTTTCGGGTTTGGTAATAAAACAGGCATGGAATTGTTTGTCTGAAGGAACCTGTATCAGGACTCTCCGGCAGCACTCTGACTATGTTACTTGTCTTGCTACAGCAAAAAAAAATGTAATGTGTGGATATTAAATGTTTAGATTAAAGGCTTTTATCTGTTCGCTTTTGCTGATCTAGTTTTTGTTGAATGCTAATCAGAATATCCAGAAAGTGTCAATTGAATGATCGAAGCTTGAAATTAGTCTTGAGAAAATATAGTTTCTGGAAAAATAGTTGGTTGCTGATGCTTTTGTAGTGTCAAACATTTTAGAGCAATGTTGTTGCCTCTGCTGGCCTTGGCGGAGAGGTTTTCATATGGGATCTTGAAGCTGCACTTGCTCCTATTTCAAAGTCAAATGATCCAACAGAAGATGATTGTTCAAATGGTGTCACGAGTGGTGCAAATCCATTGCCAGTTGGTACTCTACGGACCATCGGCTCTAGCAGCAGTATTTCTGCGCATCTTAATCAATCTTCAGGTTATGCACCAACTGCTGCCAAAGGCCACAAAGAGTCAGTTTATGCATTGGCAATGAATGATACTGGAACACTTCTTGTGTCTGGCGGAACTGAAAAGGTATAAAATTAATTGGCTGCTGTAAGGAAATTGTGGCGCTTTGTCGTCTTAGAACTGTATTAAGAGTATTCTATGCAACTTAGCTCATTTTCTAATGAAAACCAGAATAGCCCTTTCTTATTCCAGCTGCATTCTATTTCATGATTGTTGCCTTTTTTCTTCTGCCGTGAATTTGATCATTGAAGATATCTTTTCTATATTTGCACTTCTGAACAAAACTTATATGCAGAATCTTTCTTTCTTTAGGTTGTGCGGGTTTGGGATCCAAGGAGTGGTTTGAAGACTATGAAGCTAAAAGGGCATACGGATAATATAAGGGCTCTCATTATGGATCCTACGGGCCGGTTGGTCATTTACATGAGTTGATTTATATCAATCATGAAGTTTTATGTTCTATCTAGTTCAGATATGTTTGTTTGGGAGGCTCTTGATGGTAGATTAAAGAACTGAACGACTGTGATAAAATTTGGATAACATAAAATTGATTGGAGAGGAGTGAAATGATTGGGATATAATCTGCAGCACATTTATTTATTTTATGAGTTACAGAGGAATAGCTAGAGTTTAAGCTCTATTTCCCTCGTAATCTTTTCTCATTGTAGGAAGTTGAATTTAGCAGTAGATTAGTTCTGACCATTCAGTGATTTTTATCTCTTGAGAATTCTGGCTTAATATATTTCTTTGAGCAATGATTCATATGCTTAGCATGTTCACATGGAAAAAGATGTCTTATGCATATAAAATTCTTGTAATTTATATTTACGAGTGTTAATTTTTCTGCTGTTTGGTGATTTTCAGGTATTGTTTATCAGGATCCTCTGATTCTATGATAAGGTAGCTGAAGGAGTAACTTCAAGTAACTTCATTTTTATTTCAAACATTGCATAGCTGGGTGGTACATGATAATAATACTTTTCCTGACACCTACATTTATTTGAGGCTGAGTTTTATCTCAATTTGTAGATTGTGGGATATCGGTCAGCAGCGTTGTGTGCATTCTTATGCTGTGCATACAGATTCTGTTTGGGCACTTGCCAGCACTCCATCATTTAGTCACGTCTATAGTGGAGGGAGGGACATGTCTGTAAGTATAGTCTCCTAGATGGTCCAACTTCTCTTATACTCTTATATCTTACTAACATTATGCTGCCTATTTTACAGTTATACTTGACAGATTTGTCAACAAGAGAGAGCTTATTACTTTGTACCGAGGAACACCCCATATTGCAAATGGCATTGCAGGATGATAACATATGGATTGCGACTACAGATTCTTCTGTACATAGATGGCCTGCTGAAGGACGCAATCCTCAAAAGGCCTTGCAAAGAGGTGCATCGTTTTTGGCTGGGAATTTGTCCTTCTCAAGAGCAAGGGTTTCTCTTGAAGGATCTACCCTAGTATGTGATGCTTTTAGTCTTTTTTCTGCAGCTAGTCTTGCGACAACTGTATAAGTATTCATGCTACTTTGCTTTACCCACAAGTATCATACTATTACGATTGCAACATTGCAGGTCCCTGTGTTTAAAGAGCCAGAATTCACAATTCCTGGTACTCCAGGAATCGTGCAACATGAAATATTAAATAATCGGAGGCATGTCTTGACTAAGGTACTTTTACGCTTGACTCATTGATTATGATGTTACACAAATCTTTTCCTCTTCTCTTTCCGTTGTCATTATTGATGGATTATCATGCAAGAATGTTTTTGAGTTTCTAATAAATGAGATATTTATATTGGTTGCTTCTGGTAGGATTCAGTCGGTTCAGTAAAGCTTTGGGAGATTACCAGAGGCATTGTGGTGGAGGACTATGGGAAGGTCTGATAAATCATCTTGCTTTGCATAGTTTCAGCCACTAGAATAATGCATGTATTAGAGTAGTATTGGGATAAGCCTTCAGATGTTATAGTTAGTGTTGCTGGAAAATTTCATGATAATTTCCTCCAGCGTTACAACTGTTGTTGCTTGTAACCTTTTTCTTTAAGATATTAAATCTGTTGTCTATTGCATTAATTCTCCTATTTTGCAATTTCAGGTCCCCTTTGATGAAAAAAAGGAAGAACTATTTGAGATGGTAAAGATGCAATAATTTGATTTCACATTTTCATTCCAATTATGTTGATTCGATGGTTATTCCTCTTGATTTTGTGCTTGTAGGTAAGCATACCTGCATGGTTCTCGGTTGACACAAGGCTTGGTAGCTTGTCTGTCCATTTGGATACTCCACAGTGTTTTTCTGCAGAGATGTATTCAGCAGACCTTAACATTTCTGGGAAACCCGAGGATGATAAGGTAAATGCATCAATTAATTTTCTTAAATCTCTTCTTGAGTATGTGTCAGGATCTGAAAGTAATATTATCTGCTGTTTATGAAGTCAGTTATCTCATCCATCTAGTGTTTCATGACCGAGTTTTTGAAGTCGGCTTTCAAATCATACAAGGACATGATAACTGGTCTGCAAAGAGTTTCATGAGATCAAGCACAAATATACAGACTTGATGATAACATGTCGAAGCGGCATTTGATTTGATATCGTGATGCAGGTTAATCTTGCTCGAGAAACACTTAAAGGTCTCCTGACTCATTGGTTGACCAAAAGAAGGCAGAGACATGGTTCTCAGGCTTCATCGACCAATGGGGACGTGTTGTCTGGGAAGGATTTTAGTGCTAAAAGTCTTGCCCATTCGAGGATAGAGGTTGATGGCAATGCTGAGAATGACTCCATGGTGTATCCTCCATTTGAATTTTCCACTGTCTCGCCTCCTTCGATCATCACTGAAGGTTCTCAGGGAGGTCCATGGAGGAAAAAAATAACTGATTTGGACGGAACTGAAGATGAGAAGGACATTCCTTGGTGGTGTATTGATTGTGTGGTGAATTGTCGTTTGCCACCGAGAGAAAATATAAAGTAACTTTCTGACATTATGTTTTCTCATACATAGTGATTTTGCTAGGTGCATGGATTAGTTGTGGGGTAATCCTGTCTGGAAGTAATATGCAACTTTGTGAAATCATCAGATAACAACTGAAGATGTATTTAACTTTTATGCAGGTGCAGTTTTTACTTGCATCCTTGCGAAGGTTCCACTGTTCAGATACTCACACAAGGAAAACTCAGCGCGCCTCGGATATTGAGGATACACAAAGTAAGTTTGCTAGATGCAGCAAAACATATATGGGTGAGGTTCAATTGTTTTCTATTCATGATTATTGATCCTTACAGCGTGCAACTTGTGATTGTTAGAACTGTTTAGATCTAAATATGTACTGGATAATCTTTTTCCGATTATTTGTATGTGCCCCCACAATAATCCTGGCCTTGGAAGGTAGATTTAATGGAGTTACCAATTCTTTGTCATGTTTGAGTTGCTCTTTTTGTGAAGAATACGACAGTCATTTTTTATGCGAAGATTCTAGTAATTTATCAAGTTTCGAAATTTCAATTTTTTATTTTAGGTCCCAAGACCTGTATAATATTTTTCATTTAATTGGAATCTGAGAGTTTATGCAGTTTTGGATATTAAGTTTGACTGTGAAATGGCCATATTATGCTATTGTGGCATACATGATTTAGTACTGGACTGAGCAAACCCAAAATTAGGTAAATCCGGAGGTTGTGCAGTCTGTTTGCGGCATCAATGAAAAACTTGACATCTAATATCTTAAAGCTGTCCCCCCCACGTACTACACACAGGCCTGCTTTCAGTTGCCCAGCAGAGGAACACCTTCTCATATGTATTGTTGTTTTTGCTCATGTAGGTTGTAAATTATGTCATAGAAAAGATGGTCCTTGATAAACCAATGGACAATATAAGCAGTGAAGGAACATTTGGAGGGCCGTTACAACATTCTGCCATTGGTGATGGATCTGGATTAAAGCCAATTCCGAAATTTAAACCCTTGATAGAAATTTTGTGCAATAATCAGGCAAGTGGAATTTTTTTATCTCCATGTGGTCAATCTGTTCATTTCATCAGATCACGTCTGGTCGTGCTGCCGATACTGAACTCCCTGATATTTGTCCTGAAGTTTCATTTGGCTTTCTGACCCTCTGGTAGAATTTATGAAGGGAATCTTTCATCGTCATTTTTTTTTTATCACACGAATAATCTAATAGTGTAAAGGAAAACAGTAGCTTTCATGAAATCACTTGAATAATGTTTTTGAACGAGAATTGTTGAGGAACGTGCTGGAGCACCTTTTATGCAGAGGGTAATTCATTTGCCATCAGTTATGGAATACATCTATTTATTGTATAAAACCACTGAAGTGAGTATGTCTATTTTTCATGGCTCATATCTTTTGGATTTTTTTCAGGTTTTACCCCCGGACATGAGCTTAGCCACTGTAAGGGCATATATATGGAAGAAACCAGAGGACCTCGTATTAAACTATAGAGTGGTTCAGCCGAAGTGATTTGTTGTCTCATTATAGGGAGGTAAAAACTGCTATGTTGTATGTTGGCTGGTTGATGTTTTTACATGCAATGTCTAGAATTATTGTTCAGTGGGAACAATATTGAGGCCCACCTCGAATGACGAACTTTATTTTAAGGTGTGGAGGCCTCTGTTGATACTGTCGGTGTGATTTTTCTGCAGGCTTATTAGATGGAGAGTAGTTTTTTTAGATCTTGTGGAGTGGCCTGAGACTTCTTGCAACAATTTCTCACCGTCATCACGATTCTAAGCAACGTGTCTGTAAATTACGGACCCTGGTTGTTTGATGAGCCCAGCTGCTGCACATTACGAACTAGGTAAAGAGCTCAAGCCTAAGTACTTCTCCTGGAAAAGACTGGTGCTGCCAATCCCGAACTTTTTCTGTGGTTGACATCTTCTTTGGAGATTGAAGGGTTATTTTTTGACACTTGGTGGAGAAGGGTACAGATGTCTTTTTCTTTTTCCCCCCAGGAAATCTCCCGGTGGGAGAACAAGGATTAGAATGCAAACAGCTTTGTAAGATTTGTGTTGTGGGGTGCAACGAATAGTCGAAGTTCTGTCATTTTAAATTGTCTATGGAAATAAAAAATGTGCATTTGACAGTCAAAATAGTCATTCTAGATATTAGATCGTTCTGCGTTCTTTGCTGTCCTGTATAAAAAGGCTTTTGTATAGGTACGAGCAATATCGGAGTGAGAACTTGTTGGCCTGCTTTAAGTTCGATCATTTCTGAGGTTATGCCACCATGTTTTCTTGTACTTGTTATCAGCGTTCCTTTTTAATCCCGAGAATAATGTTGTGGTTACTCCCTCTACTCATCGTTCCTTTGATACTATGTTTAGATGTTAGCCCAATGTACGAACAGAGCCGCAACTTAGGTATGTTCCGTTACTGCCTGAAGAGACCACTTTTTTCATTAGATAACTTAGGTATGTTCCGGTACTGCCTGAAGACTCAATTTTTTCATTAAATAACTCAGGCAGTGTTTGTTTGGATTTAATTGTAAGTGCTGAAAATTAAGTGTTAAAAATTTAAAATATAAATAGAATAAGTGCTTAAATGATTGAGTGAGAAGTGTTTGATTTGGTAATCATTATAATGACTGAAATTATATATATCTACATAAAAGCCCATTACTTCAACTTCTTTCACTTTTGCCCATAATTTATTTAAAATTCAGAAATTATTAAAAAAAGAGAAAATTGCAAAAAAGAAAAATGGAGGCAGTTTTAATCGGAGAGGGAGGTGGCCCTCGATTCCAGCCACTACCGTTGTAAATGAGGTTGCCGGTGACTTCGATTGGACGGTGGTGGCCGAGATCAATGACCACCACCACCACTAATCTTCCTCTCTCTCTTTGGGAGTTCAATTGGTGCGGTGGGGCTCCAACGCCGGCCTCCACTGGCAGAGAGGAGGTCACTAGCGACCTCAGACGTAACCGGTGACCTCCTCTGTCCCGGTAGGGGCTGGCAATGGAGCTCCTAAGGTTTCGATTGAATTCCCTCTCTCTCTTCGATTTCGAAGAAAGAAAGGGAGATTAGGGGCGGCAGTGACCCCCGATTTCGGCCACCATTGCCCAACCTCTCTCTCTCATCTTCTCTGTTCAAAGCAATTGGACTGATTTGTAAATATTGTGAAATTTTTGGAGTACTGTTGTAAATATGATAAAATGGACCATAGCTGAGCGAATTAGCTAATCAATGTTGAATGATTAAGTACTTTTTTTATTTACTCATTAGATTAAGTCAATTTTCATATTGTGCTATCAAACAAATTTAACTCAATTAAATACTAAATAATTAAATTCAGCACTTAATTTGAGTTGTCAAACACAACCTTAGTATTTAATGAGACTACAGTTGACGTTGTCTTCCACAGTCACATATGTTTTTCCTTCGGTAAATTCCAAACATTTGTGCAACGGGTTTGCGCTAGTCCGGAGAGTCCACGACTAATGTTATTTTTGGAAGAACAGAATGGAAACATGAACGTAGTGAACCAAGTGGTTACAATAGTTATTATAGCCGATGAATTGAATGGGGTCTCGACTCTGTATAGTCTGAACGGAAAAGTATTGATTTGGTCCTATAACTTTCACCTCTTTTCTATTTTAGTCCTATTTCTAATTTATTTATTTTTAATTTTCGTCCTATATCTTTCACTACTTTTCTATTTTCATCCTTCCAATACCTAAAAGTGATTTTCTATACCTCAAAACGAATTAGCCAAAAGTAGCAAATAATAATCCTTTCCGGTATTGGAATCGAAAAGTAGCGAATAATAATCCTTCCAAGTGATTTTCTAAAAGTAGCGAAAGGTATTATAGTTTGTTTTCTAAAATTCCATCTTATACCTTTCACTAATTTTGCTGACATGACACCCAATAAGATGCCAGCATCATATATATAATCAACATGTGTATGCCCCGATTATTATATCTTAAAAAGTTAAATTAGAGGAAAAATAAGAAAAAGAAAGAAAATAAAAATAAAAGATTAAAAAAAACTATAGATGGCTGCTGGCACAGGCTCACAGCTACCCCTTCCAACACTACACAATCGTGAGTGTGGGGTGCACCCAAATCATGGTATTGTTTCTCGCTGCTAGAACTACTTGGCTTCTTAATTATTCGGTCTTAGGTTACATTCTTCTATGGAGAAATTGTAAAGAAAGAAGTATCTGCAATGTTAAGAACTTACAGAACGAAAAATCGAATTTCAATCCCAAATCTAATTTCATCAAACAAAGCATTTTTGGGCAGTTAAATAATCCCAGACCCTAATGTCATTAAATTCTTAAAGAAAACCTGATTCATCAAACAAGCTCATTTAGGAAGAAGACGAGGATCGATTGTGACAAAATTAAAGTCAATGAGACAAAAATATTTGGCGTGACTAAAGACAAGATAGGCGCGAGAAGTGTTCCCCAAATTAGAATCACGACTGAGATGACTATTCGATCCTTGATTTGGGTCATCAATGCTGCATCAGTTGTTGATTTGTGCTTCCCTCTTGAGATCTGCTGTGGAGAAGATGGCATAGTTGGGTAGTGGTATGAATTGGTCTTTATTTTTGCCTTTTATTTATTTTCTGATTTTTTCCTCCTTTTTTGATCATGATAGAAACGTGGCAACCATGTGTTGATATATAGATGATGTTGGCATCTTATTGGTGTCGTGTCAACAAAATTAATGGTATAAGTAACGGAATGATGAAAACAGAAAAATAACAAAAGATATATGAAGAAAATAGAAAAAAAAAGTAAAAATAGGACTTAAAAAAAAAAAAGGTGAAAGCTACGAGACCAAAACGACACTTTTTTCTAGTCTGATATAGGGGCCAGCCCATTTAGCCACGCGACATTTTGCTTTGTCGAAGTCGAGAAATTTTTTGAAGATCTTACCCCGACATGTGAACCAATAAATGTGAATGTCAATCACAAAGTCAATTATTACAATTGCTATCAATTACAACAATTTTATTGATTTTTTTTTTCACCATTTCATTTTGAAATAATATTATTTAAGAATTTCTTGTAAAGAACCGGACAGGCCACTTGCGGGCCACAGAGTGAAAGTGAAAAGGGAAACTGCAATAAAAGGCAACTTGTCCCGAGCCAGACAATAATTAAAGCCTCAATCCTAATCTCATTTATTAAAAAGTCACGTCTTTTGTTTCCTAAAACAGAACTAATCAGGGCCGGATCATTACTAGCATGACTAAGAAAGACACACTGATCCGCATTCCAACTCTCCTATAGGATGCCAATTTTGCATCCCGAACCGACATGAAACCATGCGGCTATAACGCTCTTGTCACTTCATTTGTGCGATACGCGTCTAGGTTTCTCACGGTCAACTATCGGGATTCGGAATGAAAAATCGAGGGATATTAACCAACTATGTCACTTCATTAAATCTGCCGCTAACTCGGTGTATCTTAGCCGTGGGTACAGTATGAAATACCATTCCATGCACTGCGAATGGTGGAAACTGTTCGATCCGCGTACTTTCGTCAAGGACGTCCTTCTCGTCCGTTGCCTTCCATATGAGCCATTCATTTTGTCGGAAGTAGGCTTCGGAGGATTCTCCAAAGACCCGTATCGTTCACGTTTGCATCTCGCAGTCGCTCGGTCCCTGTCGCGAAGGGCCTGCCCGCAGAGCAAGAGCACGAATGATTATTTCTTCTTAATTATCATCTGGTGGTAGTGCAGGAATTGCGATTTTATTATTCTCTCGAATTTTGTCATTCTTTCATGGTTTTTTCTTTTTGTAATTTTTGTTAATTTGAAACAAGGAAAATTCTTCAGCCTTTTTATATTTGCTTGCTTATTTTAGAACCATCGAGATATATTTAAAAATATACGTAAGATTCTGGCCACTTCTACTTGGTTTATCCTTTGCTGTCATTGTTCGTTGTTACGGCCATCTAATTTTCTTAGCTAACATCGGAACACGTTTCATTTTACATGACTATAAATATTCCGGCAGGCACTACATATTTCTTGAAGATTCAAACACTTCTCGACAGAAACGAAGTTTGATTAGGGTGTTTCGACGTCTATTTTTTCTTGAATAATGTCTCCAACTCGAGTATTGTGAATATAAGAAATCTGCGATTAGTAAAATAATTAACAACACTAGATGGTGTTTTAACCAGGCTCGAATCTTGATAAGTTGGAACCCGTTGAACTTTCAGATATTATACCGAAAGAGAATACGTCATAGGTATACCTAACCTGGTTAAGATAAATACATATATTGTTGTCTTCAATTACATCCACAATTTAAAACACTTTCCAGAAACAAAAAGAACGGGTCGATCAGCTATACGATCTCTTGCACAAACCTAGCCTTGTCCATCATGTATAAGAGGATTAGCTGAATTGACTCATTTTTTTGATAGATGAGTAACTGATGGAACTACAAACACATTCGTGCGAGACGCCTGTTCGCATCGATCCTTTCTTAAAGACTATAACCGCATCGCAACGTTAATCCCCCTATGAGACAATGATATTGATTAGATTGATTATAATTATATGCAAAAAAAAAAGGAAAGAAGAAATTTCAAAGAAATTTCTCCTGGCCAGATTGGGATCGCAGGGTCGATCATTGATTGATAACAGAGACAAGACGAAGCAGTGGCATTCCTCGTAAATAACATCAAAAATCGTGCCCAATATTGAAGCACGGAGGGCGCGAAGTAAGTCTTTGCCGTTAATCTCCTGTCTTAATAACGCCCATTAAACCGGAAACCAGAAGGTACAGACAGAAACAAAGGATGCCTTCTCTCTCTCTCCACACACTTCGCTAAATTTTAGATGATTTTACCTTAAATAAGGTGATGAGAAAAAATTAATAAGAATTATTTAATGAAGAATGATCATGACAATTATTCGAGTGATTAGCACCAAGCTTTTAGTTTTTTTTCGGTTACAAGGGAGGCCTATGAGGCTACTGTATTGAAATATAAATCCTAAATATCTAATAAACGGGCACGAATAGTCTCACTAGATATCGAACCTGAGACCTCTTGGTCACCAGGCGAGAGGTGCACCACTGTGCTATTCCCTCTCTTGATATCAAGTTTCTAATTTCATACATTTTGATTGGTACTTCCTCACGCCACGTGACGAGATAGAATAACCTAATAATTTCTCGGCCAAAACAGATCTCAGCAGGAAGAAAATGAAAAAGAATAATATTTATTTAAACCCCAAAAAAGGAAACAAAATATGTTTCTATCGAAAGAAATTCTCCCATCAATTACAGTTCATGACGTGTGTTTACACCTATTTTCCGTAGCATGTGAAAAATAGCCGAGCCATGATATGTGTGTGAAGATTCAATAACTTTTCCCGAGTTTTGGAGGAATTTTGGGTCGGATTTGAAGGAAGTGGGCCGTGGATATTGATTCGTATAATATCGGATATATGAGTCGGATATATCTCCGATATATTTTGTTATTTTATTTTTAGGTAAGCTAGGAGATAATTTTCAATTTTGATAATATCTCAATATCGTATGTTATGGCGCATCCGATTTAGATGTATTCTCTAGGGTTACAATGTACACGCCTATATATATGCGTCATTTAGTTCGTTGTAACTTTCCGCACATCAATCAATCAAACTCGTATTTTTCCTATCTTTTGTTTATTGCACTTTACTTATCACGCACTTTTAATTATCCGCACTTTCGCTTATCACACCTTTCAATACTTGCACCTTTACCTTCAACTGATTCCTCGTGAATCAAATCTATCATCGTTTTTGGAGCTTTCGAGCACCAAGGCAAGATTTTATCATCTTTCGGCACCACTTGCCTTAGCTTGCTCAAGGTTTGAGTTTACTTGTACGAGTGAACTTGTTCCATCTTTGGCTTGTTTTCCTGAGGCTGAGTTTTTGACTGAATTTTATCAAGCTTGCTCCACAGCCGCTTGGCGGTTTCGGACTCTCGTTCGAGTGGATTTTGGTGAAGAACTCTAAATAGCTAAATCCCCAAGTCATAAATTGTCTGAGACGCACTTGGACTTTGAAATTTAAAATCTAGCCGCTAGTCAATTCCCGAACTTCTAAAGCCGTGGTATGACCCTTTGCATTGGTAGGGCCGATTAGTGATACGTCAATTCTTGAAATCGCTTCGTGGCACGCCTGTAATCACCACACGCGTGGCCCAACTTGTGTTTGATATTTTTTGACGTGATAAACAGTGTGACATGAGAAAATACAGAAGAGACTCTAACAAGTGGGCAAGTGGGTGTTGAATCTCTCGAGTAACTGCTAGTTAATTATAGCAATCTCATTTGAATTTTTCTAACACCTTGATGAAAGCTCCGGAAAAAAATAGGGGGAAAATTTAAATATCAGAATTGGGGGGTAAAAGACTTCTCCATCCAATGAAATTGTACCTCGTTACATGACGCGAGAAAATACGGAATGACGTGAGAAAACATAGAATAGACTTCATCAAGTGGACAAATGAGTATTGAATTACTTAAGTAATTGCGAGTTAACTAATTATAACAATCTCATTAATTTTTTTCTACCACATTAAAGTAGATGAGGCCTTGTTTGAAAATGGAGTTGAGTGCATTCCAATTATATGTATATATATTTAATTGGATTGTAATAATAAGGTGGAGAGAGAAAATAAAAAAAATAATGATTTTGTAATTGCATTATGAGAAAAAGTAAGAAAAATAACAATTATATTGTTAAATTGGGAAAAAGGTAATAAATAATATAAAGAATTTAACATTAAAAGTTAAATTAAATAATAATTAAAATAAAAAATAAAAAAATTAATAATTATATTATTAAATCGAAGATAAGATCTCAACTGCGTGTGTGGAGTCTCTCCAAAGCCAATGGCATAGCTCCCACTTCTCTCTCTCTCTCTCTCTCTTTCCCTGATTGTCATCTTCTTCTCAGCCAGTTGTTTTTCTCGCCACTCATTCGTCCATGTTTGAAATACCCAAAGATGGGTAGATTCTCCCTCCCCATCGTTCCGTGCCCGCGATGAGTTCTAAGAACAGCAAAGCTCGTTCCTCTCTAGACTGACAGCGACACTCTGTCGTTGGCCCTTCAAAAAGTTCCCGTCTTTTATTCCACATTTCCGGAGGGTCTCCTTTAGTTTGACATTCTCCCTCTCTCTAGAGCATAGAACGCGTGACCCTCTTCTTGTTTCAGTTGGAGCGTTGTATGCAACTCTCTGTCTCTGTTCCTGTCTCTGTCTCTGTCTCTCTCTGGGGTGGAAGGGTCTTTCTTTCCCATTGGAATCCGCTGCCGGACGGTAGCAAAGTTCCTTCCTTTATCGGTTTCTTTGTAGAAAGGGAAGGAAAGACTTTGGGTTGGTTTGTGGCATTGTTTGCTGCAGTGTAAGCTGATGGCATCATCATTTGCCAATTTTCTCGTGTCGCCTCCATTGGTGCCGGGCTCGGAATTAGTTAGGCCTCGTTTCCGGGTCCTAGCTAGGAATGCTCCTGGCGGAGCCGACCAGGCGGTCTCATCGCTCGAGCCGGTCGCACTTAATGGGACCCCTCCTGCTCCTACCCCGGTGGCGCATAAGGAAGAAAGAAGTTTTGAGTCCGTGGTAGGAGGGAACGGGCGTTTCGGTCTGGCATTCGAGGTCGAGGAGGAGAAGAGGAAGGAACAACCGAGAAGGTTCGATGATGGTATGGGTGTGGATAAGTTGGAGATTCTGTGGGATGATGGGTATGGGAGTGTGACCATTAAGGATTATCTCGATGCCTCTAAGGAGATACTAAAGCCCGATGGAGGCCCACCCCGATGGTTTTGCCCAGTTGAGTGTGGTCAGCCCTTGAAGGATTCTCCAGTCCTTTTGTTTTTGCCCGGTAATACTTGCATTCACGTTAGTGTATGTCCTGCTCTCGGTTCAGAGAATTCGCGCGTTAACTTCAATCCCATTGTCGGGCACGTAAAGTAGCACGTCAAGTGGGTAGGAACTTCTGCAGTAAGAGAGGGAAAATAAGTGGGTGAATGTTGTGGTTGAGACTGGAAATGAGCAGGAGAAAACTTCATGGAATGTTAAACGGTATAAGTTGGTTCTAAAAGTTCATTAAAAACTTTTGGAGGAATGAAGTATTGATGATAGGATATTTTTTGTTTTGGCATATGAATGACAAAGTACTGATGTTACTAGCTATTCAGAAGTGGTTTTTCTTGTTCTGTAATGTCATGTGGCATGTTGCGAGTTGTTAGTTTGATATCTTGAAGTTCTTCAACGGTATGTATTGTGAAAGATGGTTTAAAGAACTGCTCTCGTGCAGGTCTTGATGGCATGGGAATGGGCCTCATTTTGCACCATAAAGCACTTGGGAGGTAAGTAATGTCCTGTTGTTCCCATTTTTACGAAATCCTCTGTTCTTCAAAGATGTTTATATGCTCGAGTGCTTTGTGAGGACGATTGTGAATACCTGAATCCAAATTACTTGGTCACAAGCAGAGGTTCTTATGCAGAATTCTTACACTGCAGGGTCTTTGAGGTCCGATGCTTGCATATTCCTGTTCAAGATCGGACACCATTTGAAGGTCCGAAACCTTCAAACACTATATATCATAGGCTAAATGATGTTGAATTGTCTCTATATTTGCATCACGTGTTCAAGGTTGAATATGCCTATGCCACCCACGAATCCTTTTTACTATAGGACTCGTGAAGCTAGTCGAGGAGACTGTGAGACTAGAGCATGCTATTTCTCCAAAGAAGCCCATCTATCTGGTCGGGGATTCCTTTGGAGGATGCCTTGCTCTTGCTATCGCTGCTCGTAACCCTTCCATCGACTTGGTAGTAATACTAGCCAATCCAGGTTAGTTTCTCAGTTCAATTTTTCAGTTTCTAAATCAAATTAAATTAGCAAAACACAAGTAAGGATTATTTCGCTGAATACACAATTAAGAATTATTAGTATTACGAGAAGATTTAAATCATGTTTGTTTTATTTTAGCTACGTCATTTGGGCAGTCGCAGCTGCAACCTCTGTTGCCTGTGTTGGAGGCTTTGCCCGATGAGCTCCACTTCACCATTCCCTATCTCCTTAGCTTTGTAATGGGTAAGTTCTTGCCTGTCGTGTATTGACTGCACTCAGGGATGGACTGAGGGGGGACTAAGGGGGGCAGTCGCTCCCCTTAAAATTTTGACGTTATAAGGAAATTTATATATTATATATAGTCCAATTTTTTATGAAAATCCTTATATTCGCCCCCTAAAATGGAAGCATTATCATTTTATGCTCCCCTCAAAGAGTTCGCCCCCCCAATCGAAATCCTGGGTCTGTCCTTGACTGCACCCAAGCTCTTTTCGATTAAAACCATGCAATTTCTTATGCTGAAGATTTTTGTTTGTGAATTCTTACTGTTGTTGCTTGTTGTTACATAAGGTGATCCCATGAAGATGGCAATGGTCAACATAGATAATAAAATTCCCCCTAGACTTCAACTGGAACAGTTATCAGGCAATCTCACCGCTTTACTGCCCCGACTCTCTGTAAGAAACATTGGATTTGTTTCGAACTAGTTTCTTTCTCTTCCTTTTTTCCTTTGGTGTTTTTCAATTCGTGATTCGTTCAATGTCAATGACAGACGCTAATTGACATCATACCCAAAGGAACTCTTCTCTGGAAACTCAAATTGCTCAAGTCAGCTGCTTCTTATGCTAATTCTCGACTTCATGCCATCAGAGCAGAAGTTCTCGTGCTTGCTAGGTAATACTGATCTCTCTTATCTTTTACCTCAACATCATTTATTTTCTATTGCTTTCCACAAGCTGGTAGTATTGTGACACATCTTTCTTCAGTGGGAAGGATAACATGATTCCGAGTAGGGAAGAAGGTCAGCGGCTTGTAAAATCAATACGAAACTGTAGAGTTCGGCACTTTAAAGACAATGGACATACTCTCTTAATGGTAAATGTTAATTTATTTCATCAACGTGTAAAATGACCTATCTTATTTTTCTTTTGTTAGGCGATAGCCGAGTACCTGTCTATTTGACAATGTCTTTGCTCTGTTATAACAGGAAGAAGGCATTAACTTGCTGACAGTCATTAAAGGTACTTGCACATACCGGCGTTCAAGGAGGCACGATTACATCTCTGATTTCCTGCCCCCCAGTATGTGGGAATTCAAAACCGGATTCGAGCAGATAATCGGGTAATAACTCAGCAGGACAATGCTGTGGGGTAGTTTTCTTCTATTTCCTGTCATCACATGTCTCTGCAAACATTAGTTGCATCATGCTGTCAATCAAAATTGACTGACATGCTAAGTCAAAATGAAATTGCAGGCTATTCCGTTATGCTTGTAGTTCTATACTCTACTCAACTTTAGAGGACGGGACGATTGTGAAAGGTCTATCTGGGGTCCCATCAAAAGGTCCAGTGTTGTTAGTGGGTTATCATATGTTAATGGGCTTTGAGCTCTATTCTCTGGTTGAAGAATTTCTACGGGAGAAGAACGTTCTTGTGAGGGGTGTAGCCCATCCGGAGCTGTTCATGGGGAGCATGGAAAGCCCAACTTCAGAATTTTCCTTGCCCGATTGGTTGAAAGTTTTTGGAGCTGTCCCTGTAACAGCGAGTAGCCTCTACAAATTGCTCGCGACAAACTCTCATGCTCTACTTTACCCTGGTGGTTCACGCGAGGCTCTCCATTATAAGGTTTGTTGAGTACTTCTTTTGGTTACTGTTAAGCATCCGATGTCTCTAGAAAGCTGAAACTGCTTGGAATTGAAATAACGCTAGCAGAATCGATTAGATGAGATATATCAGAATAAAATGTATTCAGGACAGAAAGTTTCTTCTCAGAGAATTGCCTTAGCTTGTTGCTTCTGTAGCTATTTGTGCTGTTTACTGAATTGTTTTTCGACATATGGATTTTCGACATCGTTTATTAGTTTTCTGACATATGCAGGGTGAAGAGTACAAGGTTATATGGCCTGATCAACCAGAATTCGTGAGAATGGCTGCTCGATTTGGGGCCACTATTGTACCATTTGGAGCTATTGGCGAGGACGACATCGTAGAAGTAAGCTTGCTCTGCTGCTTATTTTATTGTTAAGTTTGCTCGTCTGGAATGACCCTTTGGAATGAAATGGACTGGTTTTCAGACTCTGAGCTGCTTCTTTATCCCGAGTTAGATGTTCAGGTCAATATCTAATTGTTCTGGTGATTGATGCTCTCGTACTTTTGAATTTGCAGTATGTCCTTGATTACAATGATATGATGAAGATTCCTTTTCTTAATGACTACATCAGGGAATTAACTCAGAAGACAATAAGAGTGAGGTATGGATCTTATAATTGTTCTGTTTGAATAGCAAATATGACTTGCCTGCATTTACGGTTAAGGCACGGATTTGTAGATCGGAATGCTGGGCCACCGGAACCAATTTATGTCCCTTGCTTACCCTTTTCAATTAGTTTCATCATACAGTCATTGACATACATCTCGAGTACATATACCTAGGTCCTATTATCTGACATGACAATATACCTTGATCACAGGGACAGTGGGAGTGGTGAAGTAGCTAACGATCAGCTTTTCCTTCCGGGGATTTTGCCAAAAGTACCGGGAAGGATGTACTATTTGTTCGGGAAGCCCATTGAGATTCGTGGAAGAGAGGAAATACTCATGGACAAGAAGAACGCCTCTGAGCTCTACTTCCAGATAAAGTCCGAAGTCGAACGTAGCATGGCTTATTTGATCAAGAAGCGAGAGGAGGATCCTTACAGAAACATATTTGATCGAGTCACTTATCGGGTCCTCCATTCTCCAAGCAATGAGATCCCAGGATTCAAGCCATGAACAAGGGTAACCCATCGAATATACAAATACTAATTAGACAAGACAGCATTTCTTTTGCAACAAGTAAACGGGCATTCATAGTGGAAATATGTAAAGGTTGTGGGTTGTACATCATTTTTACTGTAATTTTGTCTTTAGAAATGAGTCGCTCCCCGTAAAGCCTTTTACTCCAATAGATTTCCCGATTTCTTTCTGTACTCTGTATTTCTCGGATTTTACATATAAGATCGTTGAAGATAACAATGATGTAATCTTCGAAGTTGTATCCCTTGATAAAGCCATAATTCATGCTTTAGTGCAATGGACGGGAAACTGAATGGCGTGAAATTGATTCATCCAAAAAAGAAAAAAATCATAAAAAAGAATGGCGTAAAATTGGCGCGTGGAAGAATCCAATCTTGTGGGATGACTCCGCCCCGTTTCATTCCACATTACTAGATATGACATAACACGTTCACCTTCAGATCAGTTCGAATCATTTCCTTTTCATTTCTCGTGTTACCATAGCCTTACGGGAAATGTCGTGATTCTTGGGGAGGCAGGATAAGATTATTCTGTCAATTATATGTACTCGGAATAAAGGATTCCTGCTTTACAAGGAATCTCGCATTTAACTCTACAGTCTGAAGAGGAAGCACATGATGCTTTGCTTGGAAGTTGAGCCGGATACGATGAACTTCTATATAATGTTACGTAACAGATATGATCTTCACCGAGTGAGGGAAAAACATTTGGTTGTTTCGACCTTGAAAGAGAGATCTTTCGTCTCTGCTTCACTGCTTCATGGCTGAGTATCGGTTCGGACACAGAGGCTATAACCCCTCATATGAGGTAGACCCATGGAACGATGATGAGTGGGGCTACAAGTCCGATCACCTGAGTCGTCCGATGGGTTTGGATCCTGATGGAAGGAGGTATGCCAGCGCCACATCCTGGAATCCTGTTCCAAATAGCTATGTTGTACAGACGGAGACGTATATTGTTCGTCCAACAGCCTCTAGTGGATATGGCTATCCTCGGGAGGCCGGTTACAGGATGAACTATGCCTTCGACGATAATAGCCAGCGGCACAGGAATCCTCCAGTGCCTAGCCGGCCTGTCAATGATCGTCCACCAGAAGTCGAGGAATTCCTTACCAAGGTCCAAACTGAAGCAAGCCGGCCTTCAGGGTTCAGCAACCCTCCTCCGGCTCCAGGGAATTGGGGACGAAACTCTTACCCAGCAGAATTCGAGGGACCGTACACTAGATACCACGATGAAGCGAGCTGGCCCGTCCGGTCAGGCATCCCTCCTCCAGTCACAGGAAACTGGGCGCAGAATCGTACCCCCACAACCTATGGCAGGTATCCCGTCCCATCGGGGTATCCCTCTCATTGGCCGGGCAGGATCGAGAGGAGGACTACAGAACCACCGCCATCATTTGGCTCTGGAGGTAGGGCTAACCGCGAAACACGTCAAAGCTCGCCCATCAGCAGGCCCATAAATGACATTGACAAAGCGGTAGAATACCTAAAGGAAAAGCTCAAGCCTTTCTCCAGCCAAACAGCCCCGCCCAGTTCCCAGCAGCCCATGGCCCCGAACCTGGAGCCAGCAGTGCATAAAAGAGATGGTGCTGGACCGGGAATTCCCAGCATGGAAGATGTGAAGACACAGAATAAACCATCTCCAGAGCTGAGCGCGACAGATGCGGCTCATACAGGCACAATTACCAGCAGGCCGAACACGACGGATGCGGCTTATACCGGTAGCAACACTGGCAGGCCGAACACGATGGATGCAGCTCATACAGGTGCTATCGCTCATACGGGTACTATGACTAGCAGGCCAAACGTGCCGGATGCGGCTTATACAGGTAGTATCACTGGCAGGCCAAACACGATGGATGCAGCTCATACGGGTACTACGACTAGCAGGCCGAACACAATGGATGCGACATATACAGGCAGTACCACTGGTAGGCCAAACACGACGGATGCAGCTCATACGGGTACTACGACTAGCAGGATGAGCACAATGGATGAGGCATATACAGGTAGTACCACTGGCAGGCCGAAAACGACCGATGCAGCTTATATGGGTACTATGACTAGCAGGCCGAATGGGACGGATGCGGCTTATACAGGTAGTACTGGCAAGCCAAACACTACAGATGCAGCTTATACGGCCGCTATGACTAGCAGGCCGAACGCGATGGATACGGCTCATACGGGTACAATTACCAGCAGGGAACTTGCAAAGAGGTTTAATGGACTTCTGATGTGACTGCTCGTGTGCTATGAATATATTGAAACATGCATCTGTATGAAACTTTTTTTTTTTTTTTTGCGTGTCTGAGTTTCAAGGAGATGCTTCTGCTATATGCAGATATCATATATCTATCTATGCTTGTATATTGGCATCAATGTTGTACGACAAACTCTCATGCTCTACTTTACCCTGGTGGTTCACGCGAGGCTCTCCATTATAAGGTTTGTTGAGTACTTCTTTTGGTTACTGTTAAGCATCCGATGTCTCTAGAAAGCTGAAACTGCTTGGAATTGAAATAACGCTAGCAGAATGGATTCGATGAGATATATCAGAATAAAATGTATTCAGGACAGAAAGTTTCTTCTCATAGAATTCTCTGAGAAGAAATTGGAGTACCGGAGGGAAATTGAATGGGGAGTACCGGAGGGAAATTGGAGGTTGGTGATTCAAACGGAACACATTATTTCTTCATTTCGAATGCTCGGGAATTCTCTGAATTCTTTGATTTACAGGGGAGACTCTCATTGGCTAGTAGTAACAAATAAACTTAAAACATTTAGATTTAAGTGCACTAATTTTAGATGATCTAGTGACTCCGGAGGCTCATTAGGAGTGATCATGGAATCGTCCTTTTGAAAGATCGATTCTTTGGCGTGCGGTATCCTGGATTCAAGCCATGAAAAAAAAACTGTCCATCTTGAAAACAGTAAACAATCAAGCACTTATGGCGGAAGTATAAAAGTGTATTGGAATTGTCTTTAGAGGCCGATGAGTGGTTTTGTAAAGCCTTCGCTGCCCGTATCCTTTTCCCGATATCTTTCTGTATCGTTGTGAATTAACACAATACTTTGGATGTAGACTTTTATGCTATGCACCTCAACGGGGAGTAACAAACCATGCTTAGCATGTACAGTGGATTGGAAACTGAAAGGAATGGAATCGCAACACTGAAAGACCCAACTTTGACAACGAATCCAATTCCATTTCATTTTCATTTGATTCGACAGAATATGATATAGAGGTTGCGCATTTAGACCAGCTCGAATCGTATTTTATGTCTTGTTTATGGCCGCTGAAATCCTATTATGACAGATATCATGATTCTTGGTGCAGCTAGATAAGATTTTTTGGTTGGGTGCGCCTTTAGACCAGCTCGAATCACATTTTATGACGTCTTTACTGCTGCTGAAATCTTATTATGACAGATACTGTGATTCTTGGGCCGGCTAAATAAGATTTTTCAGTCGGGTGCGTATTTAGACCAGCTCGAATCATATTTATGTCTTCCTTACAGCTGCTGAAATCTTATTATGACAGATATCGTGATTCTTCAGGGGGCTAGATAAGATTTTTCAGTCGGGTGCGCATTTAGACCAGCTCGAATCATATTTTATGTCTTCTTTACGGCTGCTGAAATCTTATTATGACAGATATTGCGATTCTTGGGGCAGCTAGATCAGAATTTTTTCAGTCGGGTGCGCATTTAGACCAGCTTGAATCGTATTTTATGTCTTCTTTTCTGGCACTGAAATCTCATTATGACAGATATCGTGATTCTTGAGGGGGCTAGATACGATTTTCGGTTGGAAAAACTTTCTTTGACAGGATAAGGTAAGATGATGCTTCTCGCTGCTTAAAAAGGGATCCGTATATTTAGGCCTCCTTCGTAACCGGAAAAAATTAAAATAAAATCCGATATCGTATAATTTTGACTGTGAAATGGATGAGGAAGAATGTGATGCTTGGCAGTCGAGTGAATATGATGAATCTCTATATAAGGTTTTCCATGACAGATATCATCATCGTGTAACCGAGAAGCATTTTGGTTGTTTCAACATCGAAAGAGAGATCCTTCGGCTCAACCATGTCTCACCGTAGAGTGTACAGAGGCCATGACCCCTCTGAACAGGTAGACTCGTGGACCGCTCGAGCCTTTCTCAAGCCACACGCCTCGGCACGCTTCTGAACAGTCGGTGCCCTCGATCCCAGAACCAAAAGTCCCTACAAGAGATGCGCGGCGAATCTCCGGAATGGAAAATGTGAAGCCACAACATAACCATAAATCGTCAACGGAGCCAAACGCAGAGGATGCGGCTTACGCGGGCACAATCGATTGCAGGGGAGCTGCAGAGAGGTTTAATGGAGTCCTAATCTCACCGGAGCCAAACACGGCGGATGCCACGGGCACAATTGATTCCAGGGAAGCTGCAAAGAAGTTTAATGGAGTTCTAATACGTGGCTTCCCTAACCAATCTACGACCCAATCTACAGAACTGGCCCAGCAATTTATCAAGGAGCCCAATCACGGGCCCAAAATGCCTAAGCCCAAGTTGCGAGTACTCCCATAGGCGGGTATTTATTAATTACTTTTACTAACTCTTCTCCCATCAATGTGAGATTTTGGGATGTTACATAATGGGAGTGCTCCTAAGCGCTTACATGATCATGTAATGAATATGTTGTATGATCCGTTTTTCGTTTCGAATTTCTGTATGGACTGCAGGGAGATGTTTCTGCTCTGTGCGTATAGCATATGTGTATATGCATACGCATGGTTGTTATATATTGTATCGGTCTCCGATGGCGTGCTTCCTATCATAGCATATAATTGGAGATCGGTACAGTGCACGGACGATTTCAAAGTCGATTCTCAATTTATTCGATGGAGAAGATTGCTGATCCGTTGCTGAACTTATTAAATTCTAAGAGCTCCAATAGAATCGATACTAATATAACGATTCGATCCTCACATCTCTAATCAAATTACTCATTCAATGAGTGATCTCAATATTATTTCCCGAAGAGAATTCAAACATCCACCCTCTAACATACCATGTTTCGTGGTTTCGTATTTTTGAGTAATTTTTTCGTGCATTGTCTTCCCCCTTTTGAATGGAGAGATTTGGAGGGAGATGATTCGGACATAGTATAATGACAGGAGGTTTGGCTCGTTGTAGAGTTGGAATGTTTTATATAAAATCTGAATTTTGCATTGTATATTACGGGGTTTCGATTTAAAATTAACCATTATAATCATTTTTTCAATCTTCAACTTTAAGACCGTGGTCAATAAAGACTTCACATTTGAAACACGGGTAATTCTCATATTACGACGTGATTATAATGGTAAAACCACATCTTATCTTGCAAGAATAAAATATATATTTGGAAAAACTATACATATAGCCCATTACTTTTGGACCTTTTTCTAATTTTATCCCAGTTTTTATCGTTTTCATATGGTAATTTTGCTTACTTTTTCTATTTTAGTCATTTTCATCCTATACCTCTTCTTGTTTTTCTGTTTTATACTTTTATTTAATTTTCTATTGAAGAACAATCAAATTTTAATCCTCAACTTTAATTGCATTTTCCTCATTCTCTTTTTCCTTTTAACTTTTTTCTAGCATTTATACATTATATTTGCCTTAGTCTTCTTCTTTCAGTTTTCAGCCATAACTCTAAAATGAAATTATATGAAATAAAAAATTTTCAAGAAAACAAGCTATTATTTTTTTTTTAAAAAAAAAGATAATGGAGGCTACAGAGGGAGAGAGGGGGGACCGAGAGGTCAATAGCAGATACCACCGAGCAGAAGAGGTCATTGGCCACCTTCCATTATATCCCTCTCTCCTTTTGAAAATAAAAAAAGTTAAATTTATAATTTGAAATAAAACTTAAAACAAATATACTGAACCTACAGAGAATGACAACGACCACCTGCAATGTTTTTCATTGTTTTGACCCAAAGAGAGAGAGAGAGAGACGTAAATTTGACAACAATCATGATGGCAGGGGCTTGTGGCACCACAACTTCCCTAAGTGAGGTCCTTGATGACATTACCAAAAGCGTTATGCCCAATTTTGGGCCCCTATCGCTCTGATACCTTTTCACTCTCTCTTTGCATGGAGCAAGAGGGACAAACACATAAGGTCATCAACCATCTCGTCTACACATTGGTGTCCGACATTTGCCCTCCGATACTCACTTTCCCCATGTAATTTTCCTACTTTTTATTATAATTTTTTTAAATTTTAATTATTATAATTTTTAATTTTTTTTAAAATATTTTCACTATAAAATTACATTTTTTTCGAGAGATTTAAACACAATAAGATTAAAGAAAGAAATGTATAACACCGAGGACAAGATTAAAAATAAAATAGAGAGAGTATTAGGAAACAAAAAAGCAACAATGAACAAAAATAAAGGAAAAGGATTTAAAAGAAAAATTAGGCAAAATTACGTTATGAAAAAAGAAAAAAGAAAAAAAGAAAGTGGGCTAAAATATAAAGAAGTCCAAAGGTAACGAGCTTAAAGTATAATTTTCCCATAATATAATTGAGAAAATTTTATATGTAATGGTTATATGTAACAGAGTTCACGTGGCAAAACCACAATCCTTTAGGGTATCCCAATTTCTATTGATTTTCATAAATATCATAAAAATAGAAAAATATGAAGTGTTTTCTGTTACGTACAATTATTAATAAAATCCCGAGCTATCTCTATATCTATATTTATATTTGTATTTGTATATATATATATATGAAAATAAAATTCCGAACTCAATTTTCACGCCGTCACAGCATCAAAATATAAAATGAAACTCTCTCTCGTCGCCAATTTTTGATGTTCTGAGGATGAAAATATTGTCTATTCCAAATGTTGATCTCAAGATAGACAATTTAGTTATAGCCAAGTCTCTGGGCTTTAGATAAATTTTTCTGGCTCTTTGTATATAAACTGATCATTGGATGAGTGGATCTAACCTTTGTACATATTCCTTTTATCAATGAAAGTTGCACCATTTATATTTAAAAAAAAAGAGAAAGAAAACAATTAAGCTGAAAATTTCAATAATATCATAATTTAATCACGAATTATAAAAATTTTTAGCCCGAAATTTGAATATATTTAGCTCTCCCGAACTGCAGTTGGTCAACTAAATTTAGCCCATTCTTGAGCAAAAATAAATAAATAAATAAATTTAGTCCATTTTATTTTATTTATATGTTTAATTGATTATGATGATTGTTGCCATCAATCAACAACTTGGAGGTCTCAGTAAACTTCACATTTTTTGGGCACATAACTTATGGTGTCTTCTCAATATGTCATTTACTTAACTATGAAAATCAGTTGGGTCGATGTATACAAAGACAAAGCTCGGGCTAACTCCACAACATTCAATCAATTGCCACTAACAGTCAGCTCGCCAGGCAGTCGAGTTTCCACGATCGTACCAATCAAAACTCAAAAATCAGTGACAATTCTCAGAAATCAATCCACCATTAGATTCGAGGCCGATAATGCTGTAGTGCTCTAGCAGATGTTCTGAATTCACAGTCCTCTGATTATTACCCAGAAAAGAGAGCTATCCGGTCGACATAGTTCATCACTTCAATTGTGTGTTAAGCGCATATTGTCTCTGCAAAATTTGGGATAAACATATTCTGTGTAGGAAGCCGGAAAGCGCAATGCATGAGAACATAAAATTCGATATGGAAATAGCTATTCCGCATTCTCATGTTCTCAAATGTCAAAATGAGTATTCCGTACGGAATACGTAGGGAATGGAATTTGCTTTCAAGCGAACCAAACATGCCCTAAAGGAAACGCTCAAGCCTTTCTCCAGCCAAACAGCCCCGTCCACTTCCCAGCAGCCCATGGCCCTGAGCCCGGAACCAGCAGTGCATAAATGAGATGATGTTGGAGCGGGAATTCCAGGCATGGAAACTGTGAAGGCACATAATAAACCATCTCCAGAGCCGAACGCGACGGATGCGGATCATACAGGTACAATTACTAGCAAGCCGAACATGACGGATGCGGCTTATACAGGTAGCAACACTGGCAGGCCGAATACGATGGATGCAGCTTATACGGCTACTATGACTAGCAGGCCGAACGTGACGGATGCGGCTTATACAGGTAGTATCGCCGGCAGGCCAAACACGATGGATGCAGCTCATACGGGTCGACTAGCAGGCCGAAAACAATGGATGCGACATATACAGGCAGTACCACTGGTAGGCCAAACACGACGGATGCAGCTCATACGGGTGCTACGACTAGCAGGATGAGCACAATGGATGTGGCGTATACAGGGTACCACTAGTAGGCCAAACATGACGGATGCAGCTTATGCGGGTACTGCGACTAGCAGGCCGAATTGGATGGATGCAGCTTATATAGGTAGTACTGGCAAGCCGAACACTACAGATGCAGCTTATATGGCTGCTATGACTAGCAGACCGAATGCGACGGATATGGCTCCTACGGGTATAATTACTAGAAGGGAACTTGCAAAGAGGTTTCACGGACTTCTGATGTGACTGCTTATGTGCTAGGAATATGTTGAAACATGTATATGTATGAAACCCTTTTTTTTTTTGTGCGTGTCTGAGTTTCAAGGAGATGCTTCTGCTATATGCAGATATCATATATTTATCTATGCTTGTATATTGGCATCAATGTTGTACGACATAGTGATGATGAATGTCACACACTCTTCTTCATGAATCTCTTTCCCATTTTTGGATGCGGAGTACTTGAGGGAAATTGGAGGTTGGTGATTCAAATGGAACGCATTATTTCTTTATTTCGAATGCTCGGGAATTCTCTGAATTTTTTCATTTACAGGGGACACTCTTATTTGCTAGTAGGAACAAATAAACTTATAAAATGTAGATTTAAGGGCAGTAATTTTAGATGATCCAGTGACTCGGGACGCTCATTAGGAGTGATCATCGAATCGTCTTTTTGAAAGATTGATTCTTTGACGTGCGGGATCCTGGATTCAGAAGAAACTGTCCATCTTGAAAACAGTAGACAATCGAGCAATTATGGCGGAAGTATAAAAGTGTATTGGAATTGTTTTTAGAGGCAGATGAGTGGTTTTGTAAAGCCTCCGCTTCCCGTATACTTTTCCCGATATCTTTCTGTATCGTTGCTCATTAACACAAAACTCTGGATGTAGACTTTGAAGCTATGCATCTCAACGGGAAGTAACAAACCATGCTTAGCATGTACAGTGGATTGGAAACTGAAAGGAATGGAATTGCAACACTGAAAGACCCAGCTTTGACGATGAATCCAATTCCATTTCATTTTCCGGCAGAGCAATAGCACGAATGATTATTTCTTCTTAATTATCATCTGGTGGTAGTGCAGGAACTGCGATTTTTATTATTCTCTCGAATTTTGTCATTCTTCAGCCTTTTTATATTTGCTTGCTTAGTTTAGAACCATCGAAATATATTTAAAAATATACGTATGACTCTGGCCACTTCTTCTTGGTTTCTTCTTTGCTGTCATTGTTAGTTGTTACGGCCATCTGATTTTCTTAACTAACAACGGATTGGGATACTGATTATAATTATATGCAAAAAAAAAGGAAAAAAGAAATTTCAAAGAAATTTCTCCTGGCCGGATTGGGATCGCAGGGTCGATCATTGATTGATACCCAAGACAAGACGAAGCAGTGGCATTCCTCGAAAATAACAGCAAAAATCGTGCCCAATAATGAAGCACAGAGCGCGCGAAGTAAGTCATTGCCGTTAATCTCCTGTCTTAATAACGCCCATTAAACCGGAAACCAGAAAATACAGACAGAAACAAAGGATGCCCTCTCTCTCTCTCTCTCTCTCCATCCTCTGTCGCCCAGAGCCGAAGTGTATGGCCAAAACAGATCTCATCAGGAAGAAAATGGAAAAGAATAAAATTAATTAAACCCTAAAAAAAAGGAAACAAAATATGTTTCTATCTAAAGAAATTCTCCCATCGATTATAGTTCATCACTTGTGCTTACACCTATTTTCCATAATGTGTGAAAATAGCCGAGCCATGACATGTATGTGAAGATTCAATAATTTTTCCAAAGTCTCGGAGGAATTTCGGGTCGGATTTGGAGGAAGTTGGCCGTGGATATTGATTCGTATAATATCGGATATCTGAGTCGGATATATCTTCGACATATTTTGTTATTTTATTTCTAGGTAGGCTAGGAGATAATTTCCTATTTTGATAATATCTCGGCATCGTATATTGTGGCGTATGCGATTTAAATATATTTTCTAGGGTTTTAATGCACACGTCTATATATACGTGTCGTCTAGTTCGTTGTAACTCTACGCACATCAATCAATCAAACTCGTACTTTTCCTATATTTCGTTTATTGCACTTTACTTATCCCGCACTTTCGTTCACCATGCCTTTCTATACTCATACCTTTATCTTCAACCAATTCCTCGTGAATCAAATCTATCATCGTTTTTGGAGCTTTCAAGCACCAAGGCAAGATCCTATCATCCTTCGGCACCACTTGCCGTAGCTTGCTCAAGGTTCAAGTTTACTTGCACGAGTGAAATTGTTCCATCTTTGGCTTTTTTCCTGAGGCCGAGGTTTTGGCCGAATTTTATCAAGTTGGCTCCACAGCCACTTCGCGGTTTCGGACTCTCGTTCAAGTGGATTTTGGTGAAGAACTCAAAACGGCTAAATCCCCGAGTCATAAATCGTTTGAGACGCACTTGGACTTTAAATTAAAAATCTAGCCGCCACTCAATCCGCGGACTTCTAAAGCCGTGGTACGGCGTTTTGCATCGGTAGACCTGGCTAGTGACACATTAATTCTTGGAACCGCTTAGTGGCACACCTGTAATCACCACAGGCGTGGCCCAACTTGTGTTCGACGTATTTGACGTGATAAACAACGTGACATGAGAAAATACGGAAGATACTCTAACAAGTGAGCAAGCGGGTGTTGAATCTCTCGAGTAATTGCTAGTTAATTATAGCAATCTCATTTGAATTTTTCTAACACACTGATGAAAGCTCCGGATAAAATAGGGGGGAAATTTAAATCTCAAATTTGGGGGTAAAAGATGTCTCCATGCGATGAAATTATACCTTGTTACATGACGTGAGAAAACACATAATAGACTTCATCAAGTGGACAAATGAGTATTGAATCACTCGAGTAATTGCGAGTTAATTAATTATAGCAATCTCATTGATTTTTTTCTACCACATTAAGACATATTAGGCCTTGTTTGAAAATGGAGTTAAGTGCATTTCAACTATGTGAATATATATATATATTTATATATATATATATATATAATTGGGTTGTAATAATAAGGTGAATGGAGAAAATAAAAAAGTAATGACTGTGTTGTTCAATTATGGGAAAAAATGATAAAAATAATGAATAATTACGAGAAAGTAATGATTGTATTGTTAAATTGTGGAAAAAATAATGAATAATTGAGAGAATTTAGTATTAAAAATTGAATCGAATGGTAGTTAAGATAAAAAAAATTGAAAAAACACAGAATAGACTTCATCAAGTGGACAAATGAGTATTGAATCACTCGAGTAATTGCGAGTTAATTAATTATAGCAATCTCATTGATTTTTTTCTACCACATTAAGTTCATATTAGGTCTTGTTTGGAAATGGAGTTAAGTGCATTCCAACTATTTATATATATATACATACATATTTAATTGGGTTGTAATAATAAGGAGAATAGAGAAAATAAAAAGGTAATGATTTTCTTGTTGAATTATGGGAAAAAGTGAGAAATAGTAATGAATAATTACAAGAAAATAATGATTGTGTTATTGAATTATGAAAAAAATAATGAATAGTTGAGAGAATTTAGTATTAAAAATTGAATTGAATGGTAATTAAGATAAAAAAATTGAAAAAACACAGAATAAACTTCATCAGGTGGACAAATGAGTAGTGAATCACTCAAGTAATTGCGAGTTAATTAATTATAGCAATCTCATTGATTTTGAAGCCTCTCCATCATAGCTTGGTAGAGTATACCATCCAAATTTCCGCTGAATTCTACGCTATCCAAATGAAAACCACCGCTAAGCCCAGTTCGACCATACAAATTTGCTGGGAGCCTCCTCCTGATGGCTTTCACAAACTAAATTCCGATGGATGTTCGAAAGGTAACCCAGGCTCAGCTGGCGCAAGGGGGTCTCATTCGGGAATCTATGGGTAGATGGGTCGGTGGTTTCAGGATGAATCTCGGGTGCGCCACCAATCCTATAGTTGAGCTCAAAGCTCTTCGCCAAGGATTAATCACTGCTATAGAATGTGGAGTCAACAACTTGATTGTTGAGTTTGATGCAAAGCTAGTTCTTGGTTGGGTATGGGGGAACACAACCAATATGGTGCTAATGAACTTGATTGATGATTGCAGGACCCTGTGCCAACAATTTGATGCTATCTTACTCGGGCACATCTACAGAGAAGCAAACAAGTGTGTTGATCACCTAGCCAATCTTGGAGCCGATCTACCGGATTGCCTTGTTAATTTATCTCACCCGCCTCCTTCCATTAGGATGCTTTCATTTGAAGATATTATGGGGCTTTCGTCCCTTGCGCACGGATGCTTAAGTTTTAATGAATTCTCTCATTTTACCAAAAAAAAATATACATATATTTAATTGGGTTGTAATAATAAGGTGAAGGGAGAAAATAAAAAGTTAATGATTGCGTTGTTAAATTATGAGAAAAAGTAATGAATAATTACGAGAAAATAATGATTGTGTTGTTGAATTGTGGAAAAAGTAATAAACAGTTAAGATAATTTAGTATTAAAAATTAAATTTAATGGTAATTAAGATAAAAAATTGAAAAAAACACAGAATAGACTTCATCAAGTGGACAAGTGAGTATCGAATCACTCAATAATTGCAAGTTAATTAATTATAGCAATTTCATTGATTTTTTCCTCCACAATAAGGCAGATTAGACTTGTTTGGAAATGGAGTTAAGCGCTTTCCAACTGTGTGTGTGTGTGTACATATATATACATTGAACGCGCGACCCTCTTCTTGTTTCAGTTGGAGCGTTGTATGCAACTCTCTGTCTCTGTCTCTCTCTGGGGTGGAAGGGTCTCTCTTCCCCATTAGAATCCGCTGCCGGAGGGTAGCAAAGTTCCTTCCTTTATCGGTTTCCTTTGTAGAAAGGGTAGGAAAGACTTTGGGTTGGTTTGTGGCATTGTTTGCTGCAGTGTAAGCTGATGGCATCATCATTTGCCAATTTCCTCGTGTTGCCTTCATTGGTGCTGGGCTCGGAAGTAGTTAGGCCTCGTTGCCGGGTCCTAGCTAGGAATGCTCCTGGCAGAGGCGACCAGGCGGTCTCATCGCTCGAGCTGGTCGCACTTAATGGGACCCCTCCTGCTCCTACTCCGGTGGCGGATAAGGAAGAAAGAAGTTTTGAGTCCGTGGTAGGAGGGAATGGGCGTTTCGGCATGGCATTTGAGGTCGAGGAGGAAAGGTTTCCTGCAAGCGGGGAGGAGAAGAAGAGGAAGGAACAACTGAGAAGGTTCGATGATGGTATGGGTGTGGATAAGTTGGAGATTCTGTGGGATGATGGGTATGGGAGTGTGACCATTAAGGATTATCTCGATGCCTCGAAGGAGATACTGAAGCCCGATGGAGGCCCGCCCCGATGGTTTTGCCCTGTTGAGTGTGGTCAGCCCTTGAAGGATTCTCCAGTCCTTTTGTTTTTGCCTGGTAATACTTGCATTCACGTTAGCATATGTCCTGCAGTCGGTTTAGAGAATTCGCGCGTTAACTTCCATCCCATTGTTGGGTACGTAAAGTGGGTAGGAACTTCTGCAATAAGAGAGGGAAAATAAGTGGGTGAATGTTGTGGTTGAGACTGGAAATGAGCAGGAGAAAACTTTATGGAATGTTAAACAGTATAAGTTGGTTCTAAAAGTTCATTAAAACCCTTTGGCGGAACGAAGATTGATGATCGGATATTTTTTGTTTTGGCATATGAATGACTAAGTACTGATATTACTCCCTATTCAGAAGTGGTTTTTCTTTTTTGGTATTGTCATGTGGCATATTGCAAGTTGTTAGTTTGATATCTTGAAGTTCTTCAACGGTATGCATTGGGAAAGATGGTTTACAGAACTGCTCTCGTGCAGGTCTTGATGGCATGGGAATGGGCCTCATTTTGCACCATAAAGCACTTGGGAGGTAAGTAATGTCCTGTTATTCCCATTTTTATGAAATCCTCTGTTCTTCAAAGATGTTTATATGCACGAGTGCTTTGGGAGGGCGATTGTGAATGCCCGAATCCAAATTACTTGGTCACAAGCAGAGGTTCTTATGCAGAATTCTTACACTGCAGGGTCTTTGAGGTCCGATGCTTGCATATTCCTGTTCAAGATCGGACACCCTTCGAAGGTCCGAAACCTTCAAACACTATATATCATAGGTTGAGTCATGTTGTCTCTATATTTGCATGATGTGTTCAAGGTTGAATATACCTATGACATTATTTTGGTTTCAGTGTCATGAATCCTTTTTACTGCAGGGCTTGTGAAGCTAGTCGAGGAAACTGTGAGCCTTGAGCATGCTACTTCTCCAAAGAAGCCCATCTATCTGGTCGGGGATTCCTTTGGAGGATGCGTTGCTCTTGCTGTCGCTTCTCGTAACCCTTCCATCGACCTGGTAGTAATACTCGCCAATCCAGGTTAGTTTCTCGGTTCAATTTTTCAGTTTCTAAGTCAAATTAAATTAGCAAAACACAATTAAGAAATAGTAGTATTACGAGAAGATTTAAATCATGTTTGTTTTATTTTAGCTACGTCATTTGGGCAGTCGCAGCTGCAACGTCTGTTGCCTGTGTTGGAGGCTTTGCCCGATGAGCTCTACTTCACCATTCCCTATCTCCTTAGCTTTGTAATGGGTAAGTTCTTGCCTGTCGTGGATTGACTGCACCCGGGGATGGACTGAGGGGGGCAGTCGCTCCCCTTAAAATTTTGACGTTATAAAGAAATTTATATATTATATATAGTCCTTTTTTTATATGAAAATCCTTATATTCACCCCCTAAATTGGGAGCATTATCATTTTATGCTCCCCTCAAAGAGTTCGCCTCCCTCAATCGAAATCCTGGGTCTGTCCTTGACTGCACTCAAGCTCTTTTTGATTAAAACCATGCAATTTCTTGTGCTAAAGATTTTTGTTTGTTAACTCTTACTGTTGTTGCTTGTTGTGACATAAGGTGATCCCATGAAGATGGCAATGGTCAACATAGATGATAAACGTCCCCCTAGACTTCAACTGGAATAGTTATCAGGCAATCTCACGACTTTATTGCCCCGACTCTCTGTAAGAAACATTGGATTTGTTTCGAACCAAGGTTGTCAGAATCGTGATTCTAACTAGAATCGGTCGAGGGTCGTGGAATCGTGAATCGTAGAATTGAATCGTGAATTGTAAGATTGTACCTATAATTAAAAAAATGCATATATATATATATATATACATACAAATCCTATTTTAGAAATAGTAGAAGTAACCATCAAATGATAAATCTTGATGATTCCTACTTCATTCATCAAAATCATATGGTGCTTAGTCTTCACAAGAGAGCGCCCTCACTATAACAACTTCCAATGAAAATCGATATAGTACTGTGGTCACGGATCTTATAGGCGAAACTGCTTTTCCTCCCTAACTTCTTTGTCTGTCCCTTCTTGGAATCATCTAACCTAAAAAAGTCGAAAAAAAATTCTAGCCTAAATTATCTCAAATCGGACGGCAATCAGGAATCGGTCGGAACCCAATTCGAAGCAGTTCCATAAACTTTCCAGGTTCCTATCACTTACAAATATGAGACAAGTTTCAAACTTTTCATAAAATAAGAGAACCAATGAGCAATATTATCGCACAATGAGAGAGATGAGGAGGGAGAGAGAGGGGACCTACAACTTTGGATTGAAACAGTCCGATTCTACGATTCTGCGATTCGAATCGCGATTAAGCCACGATTCTACCTTCCCGATTCATGCAATGGAATCGGAATCGGTAGTCACCCCTTGAATCGTAGAATCGTAAGATTCTATGATTCGAATTGCGATTCTAACAACCATGTTTCGAACTAGTTTCTTTCTCTTTCTTTTTTCTTTTGGTGTTTTTTAATTCGCGATTCATTCAATGTGTATGTCAGACGCTATATGGCATCATACCCAAAGGAACTCTTCTCTGGAAACTCAAATTGTTCAAGTCAGCTTCTTCTTATGCTAATTCTCGACTTCATGCCATCAGAGCCGAAGTTCTTGTGCTTGCTAGGTAATACTGATCTCTCTTATTTTTTACCACAAGGTCATTTATTTTCTATTGCTTTCCACAAGCTGGTAGTGTTGTGACACATCTTTCTTCAGTGGGAAGGATAACATGATTCCGAGTAGGGAAGAAGGTCAGCGGCTTGTAAAATCAATACGAAACTGTAGAGTTCGGCACTTTAAAGACAATGGACATACTCTCTTAATGGTAAATGTTAATTTAGTTCATCTTCGTGTAAAATGACCTTATCTTATTTTTTATTTTGTTCGGCGATAGCCAAGTACCTGTCTTTTTGACAATGTCTTTGCTCTGTTATAACAGGAAGAAGGCATTATCTTGCTGACAGTCATTAAAGGTACTCGCACATACCGGCGTTCAAGGAGGCACAATGACGTCTCTGATTTCCTGCCCCCAGTATGTGGGAATTCAAAACCGGATTCGAGCAGATAACCGGGTAATAACTCAGCAGGACAATGCTGTGGAAGTTTTCTTCTATTTCCTGTCATCACATGTCTCTGCAAACATTAGTTGCATCATGCTGTCAATCAAAATTGACTGACATGCTGAGTCAAAATGAAATTGCAGGCTATTCCGTTATGCTTGTAGTTCTGCACTCTACTCGACTTTAGAGGACGGGACGATTGTGAAAGGTCTATCAGGGGTCCCATCAAAAGGTCCAGTGTTGTTAGTGGGTTATCATATGTTAATGGGCTTTGAGCTCTATTCTCTGGTTGAAGAATTTCTACGGGAGAAGAACGTTCTCGTGAGGGGTGTGGCCCATCCGGAGCTGTTCATGGGGAGTATTACGGAGAGCCCAACTTCAGAATTTTCCTTGCCCAATTGGTTTAAAGTTTTTGGAGCTGTCCCTGTAACAGCGAGTAACCTCTACAAATTGCTCGCGACGAACTCTCATGCTCTACTTTACCCCGGTGGTGTACGCGAGGCTTTCCATTATAAGGTTTGTTGAGTATTTCTTACTGTTAAGCATCCGAGGTCTCTAGAAAGCTGAAACTGCTTGGAATTGAAATAACGCTAGCAGAATTGATTAGACGAGATATATCAGAATAAAATGTATTCAGGACAGAAAGTTTCTTGTCAGAGAATTGCCTTACCGTGTTGCTTCTGTAGCAATTTGTGCTGTTTGCTGAATTGATTTTCGACATCGTTTATTAGTTTTCTGACATATGCAGGGTGAAGAGTACAAGGTTATATGGCCTGATCAACCAGAATTTGTGAGAATGGCTGCTCGATTCGGGGCCACTATTGTACCATTCGGAGCTGTTGGGGAGGATGACATCGTAGAAGTAAGCTTGCTCTGCTGCTTATTTTATTGTTAAATTTGTTCGTCTTGAATGACCCTTTGGGATGAAACGGGACTGGTTTTCAGACTCTGAGCAGCTTCTTTATCCTGAGTTAGACGTTCAGGTCAATATCTCATTATTTTGGCGGTTGATGCTCTCGTACTTTTGAATTTGCAGTATGTCCTTGATTACAATGATATGATGAAGATTCCTTTTCTTAACGACTACATCAAGGAATTAACTCAGAAGACAATAAGAGTGAGGTATGGATCTTATAATTGTTCTGTTTGAATAGCAAATATGATTTGCCTGCATTTACGGTTAAGGCATGGATTTGTAGATCGAAATGTAGGGCCAATGGAACCAATTTGTGTCCCTTGCTTACCCTTTTCAATAAGTTTCATCATACGTTCATTGACATACATCTCGAGTACATATACCTAGGTCCTATCGTCTGACATGACAATATACCTTGATTACAGGGACAGTGGGAGTGGTGAAGTAGCTAACGACCAGCTTTTCCTTCCGGGGATTTTGCCAAAAGTACCAGGAAGGATATATTATTTGTTCGGGAAGCCCATTGAGACTCGTGGAAGAGAGGAAATACTCATGGACAAGAAGAACGCCTCCGAGCTCTACTTCCAGATAAAGTCCGAAGTCGAACGTAGCATGGCTTACTTGCTCAAGAAGCGAGATGAGGATCCTTACAGAAACATATTTGATCGAGTCACTTATCGGGTCCTCCATTCTCCAAGCAATGAGATCCCAGGATTCAAGCCATGAACAAGGGTAACCATCGAATATACAAATATTAATTGGACAAGACAGCATTTCTTTTGCAACAGGTAAACAGGCATTCATAGTGGAAATATGTAAAAGGTTGTGTGTTGTACATCATTTTTACTGGAATTTTGTCTTTAGAAATGAGTCGGTTCATAAAGCCTTTTACTCCAATAACTTTCCCGATTTCTTTCTGTAGTCTGTATTTCTCGAATTTTACATATAAGATCGTTGAAGATAACAATGATATAATCTTTGAAATTGGATACCTTGATAAAGCTATAATTCATGCTTTGGTGCGATGGACGGGAAACTGATTGGCGTGAAATTGATTCATCAAAAACAAAACAAAAAATCATAAAAAAAGAATGGTGTGAGATTGCCGCGCGGAAGAATCCAATCATGTAGGATGACTCCGCACCGTTTCATTCCACATTACTAGATATGACATAAGATGTTCACCTTCAGATCAGTTCGAATCCTTTCCTTTTCATTTCTCATATGTCTTACCGGAAATGTCGTGATTCCTGGGGAGGCAGGATAAGAATGTTCTGTCAATTATTGGTTCTTGGAATAAAGGCTTCCTGCTTTACAAGGAATCTCGCATTCAACTCTACAGTCTGAAGAGGAAACACATGATGTTACATAACAGATATGATCTTCACCGAGTGAGGGCGATTTGGTTGTTTCGATGTTGAAAGAGAGATCTTTCGTCTCTGCTTCACTGCTTCATGGCTGAGTATCGGTTCGGACATAGAGGCTATAACCCCTCATATGAGGTAGACCCTTGGAACCATGAGTGGAGCTACAACTTATTAAATTTCCATTGGGCTTATACATGATTTGACTTATTTTCACTTAAAAGCTTAAGTTGATAAGTAGTGGTACTCAAGCCATAAATTAACCCATTGATTTTCCTTTTCTTTTCCAATGTGAGATTTATCTCATTTTACTCCTTAATGCCCGCCTTCACGTGCAACGTGTGATCTATATCTACCTACACATTGTCACGTGCCCTTAAACACCCGCCCACAACAATTGACCTCGAGCTAGGCTCAACTTCCGTGCTCGAGCGAGGGGGACTAACACGAGGCGCACTTTGGCTACACTCAACGTATTGGGCCTAGCGTGGTGTGGATGCGCACACGTGTAACCTAGGCTCTGATACCATATTAAAATTTTCATTGGGTTTATACGGGCTTGGGCCCATTTCCACTTAAAAGCTCAAGCTGATAAGTGGTGGTACCCAAACCATATATTAACCCATGGATTTTCCTTTTCTTTTCTGATGTGGGATTTATCCCTGGCCCGAGCACGGAAGATACCACCACTTATTAGCTTGAGCTTTAAAGTGGAAATGGGCCAAAACCCGTATAAGCCAAATGGAAATTTAATATGGTATCAGAGCCTAGGTTATGCGTATACATGCCTACGCGCGTGTGCGCACCCACACCACGCCAGGCCCAGTATGTCTAGTGCAGCCAAAGTGCGCCTCGTGTTAGTCCCCCATCGCCCGTGCAAGGAAAAAGAGTCCGGCTCGAGGTCAATTGTTGAGGGCGGGTGTTTAAGGGCACGTGACAACGTGTAGGCTGAAATAGACCACACGTTGCACGTGAGGGCGGGTGTTGAGGAGTAAAATGGGATAAATCCCACATCGGAAAAGAAAAGAAAAATCAATGGGTTAATATATAGATTGGGTACCACCACTTATTAGCTCGAACTTTTAAGTGAATATGGACCCAAATTCGTATAAGCCCAATGGAATTTTAATTCAACTCCGATCACCTGAGTCGTCCGATGGGTTTGGATCCGGATGGAAGGAGGTATGCCGGCGCCACACCCTGGAATCCTGCTCCAAATAGCTATGTTGTACAGACGGAGATGTATATTGTTCGTCCAACAGCCTCTAGCGGATATGTCTATCCTCGGAAGGCCGGTTACAGGATGAACTATGACTTCGACGATAATAGCCAGTGGCACAGGAATCCTTCGGTGCCTAGCTGGCCTGTCAATGACCGTCCACCAAAAGTCGAGGAATTCCTTACCAAGGACCAAACTGAAGCAAGCCGGCCCTCAGGGTTCAACAGCCCTCCTCCGACTCCAGGGAATTGGGGACAAAACTCTTACCCAGCTGAATTCGAGGAACCGTACACTAGATACCACAATGAAGCGAGCCGGCCCGTCCGGTCAGGCATCCCCCCTCCAGTCACAGGAAACTGGGCCCAAAATCATACCCCCACAAACTATGGCACATATCCCGTCCCATCGGGGTATCCCTCTTATTGGCCGAGCAGGATCGAGAGGAGTACTGCAGAACCACCGCCGTCTTTTGGCTCTGGAGGTAGGGCTAACCCTAGCAGGGAAAACTCTCATCATCAACCAGAACCAAGTCAAGGCTCGAGCCTCAGCAGGCCCATATATGACATTGACAAAGCGGTAGAATACCTAAAGGAAACGCTCAAGCCTTTCTCCAGCCAAACAGCCCGCCCAGTTCCCAGTAGCCCATGGCCCCGAGCCCGGAACCAGCAGTGCATAAAAGAGATGGTGCTGGACCGGGAATTCCCGGCATGGAAGATGTGAAGACACATAATAAACCATCTCTAGAGCCGAACACGACAGATGCGGCTCATACAGGTACAATTACCAGCAGGCCGACCACGACAGATACGGCTTATACAGGTAGCGACATTGGCAGGCCGAACACGATGGATGCAACTCATACGGGTGCTATCGCTCATACGGGTACTATGACTAGCAGGCCAAACGTGACGGATGCGGCTTATACAGGTAGTATCACTGGCAGGCCAAACACGATGGATGCAACTCATACGGGTACTACGACTAGTAGGCCGAACACAATGGATGCAGCATATAAAGGTAGTACCACTAGCAGGCCGAACACAATGGATGCAGCATATACAGGTAGTACCACTAGCAGGCCGAACACAATGGATGCAGCTCATACAGGTACTACGACTAGCAGGCTGAACACAATGGATGCGACGTATACAGGTAGCACTAGCAGGCCGAACAAGACGGATGCAGCTTATACGGGTGCTATGACTAGCAGGCCAAATGGGACGGATGCGGCTTATACAGGTAGTACCGGCAAGCCGAACACTACAGATGCAGCTTATACAGCTTCTATGACTAGCAGGCCGAACGCGACGGATACGGCTCATACGGGTACAATTACTAGCAGGGAACTTGCAAAGAGGTTTAATGGACTTCTGATGTGACTGCTCATGTACGATGAATATATTGAAACATGCATTTGTATGAAACTCTTTTTTTTTTTTTTGTGTGCGTGTCTGAGTTTCAAGGAGATGCTTCTGCTATATGCAGATATCATATATCTATCTATGCTTGTATATTGGCATCAATGTTGTACGACATAGTGATGATGAACGTCACCAATCTTCTTCATGAATCTCTTTCAAACTTTTGAATGGGGAGTACCGGAGGGAAATTGGAGGTTGGTGATTCAAATGGAACACATTATTTCTTCATTTCGAATGTCGGCAATTCTCTGAATTCTTCGATTTACAGGGGAGACTCTCATTGGCTAGTAGTAACAAATAAACTTAAAACATGTAGATTTAAGGGCAATAATTTTAGATGATCCAGTGACTCAGGATGCTTATTAGGAGTGATCATGGAATCGTCCTTTCGAAAGATTGATTCTTTGACGTGCAGGATCCTGGATTCAAAAAAGCTGTCCATCTTGAAAACAGTAATCAATCAAGCACTTACGGCGGAAGTATAAATGTGTATTGGAATTGTCTTTAGAGGCTGATGAGTGGTTTTGTAAAGCCTCCGCTTCCCGTATCCTTTTCCCGATATCTTTCTGTATCATTGCAAATTAACACAAAACTTTGGATGTAGACTTTGAAGGTATGCACCTCAACGGGGAGTAACAAACGATGCTTAGTATGTACAGTGGATTGGAAACCGAAAGGAATGGAATCGCAACACTGAAAGACCCAACTTTGACAATGAATCCAATTCCATTTCATTTTCATTCGATTCGACAGAATATGATATAGAGGTTGCACATTTAGACCAGCTCGAATCGTATTTTATGTCTTGTTTATGGCCACTGAAATCCTATTATGACAGATATCATGATTCTTGGGGCAGCTAGATAAGATTTTTTGGTCGGGTGCGCCTTTAGACCAACTCGAATCGTATTTTATGTCTTCTTTACGGTTGATGAAATCTTATTATGATAGATATCGTGATTCTTGGGGCGGCTAAATAAGATTTTTCAGTCGGGTGCGTATTTAGACCAGCTCGAATCATATTTTATGTCTTCTTTACAGCTGCTGAAATCTTATTATGACAGATATCGTGTATCTTCGGGGGCCTAGATAAGATTTTTCGGTCAGGTGCACATTTAGACCAGCTCGAATCATAATTTATGTCTTGTTTACGGCTTCTGAAATCTTATTATGACAGATACTGCGATTCTTGGGGCAGCTAGATAAGATTTTTTCGGTCAAGTGCGCATTTTTACCAGCTTGAATCGTATTTGAAGTCTTCTTTATGCCGCTGAAATCTCATTATGACAGATATCGTGATTGTTGAGGCGATTAGATACGATTTTTCGGTTGGAAAAACTTTCTTTGACAGGATAAGATAAGATGAAGCTTCCTGCTGCTTAAAAGGGAATCCGTATACTTAGGCCTCCTTCGTCACCCCCTCCCCCCCCCCCCCCCCCACAAAAAGAATCCGGATGAGGAAGAATGTGATGCTTGGCAGTCGAGTGAATAAGATGAATCTCTATATAAGGTTTTACAAGACAGATATCATCACGGAGATGCATTTGGTTGTTTCAACATCGAAAGAGAGATCCTTCGGTTCGACCATGTCTCACCATCGAGCGTACAGAGCCCATGACCCCTCTGAACGGGTAGACTCGTGGAAGGAACCAGGGACAAGAGCCAATCCCGGGAGTCGTCCGATCGGGGCGGATCCTGATGGAAGAGCTAGTCTGATCGGGACTTATGTCACCGCCTGTAATCCTAGTCAGGATACTCCGAAGAGCTACTTAGTCCAGAAGGAGACGTATATTGCTCCTCTACTGGCCTTCACCGGATATGGTTATCCTCCGAATGCTGATCACGGGAAGGACAATGATGTCGTTGATAGTAACCGGCGGAGAAGGCCTCCTCCGATGCCACAACATAACAGTAAATCGTCACCAGAGCCAAACGCAGTGGATGCAGCTAATACGGGCACAATCGATTGCAGGGAAGCTGCAAAGAGGTTTAATGGAGTCCTAATGTCACTGGAGCCAAATACGGCGGATGCCCCGGGAACAATTGATTGCAGGCAAGCTGCAAAGAAGTATAATGGAGTCCTAATGTCACCGGAGCCAAACACGGCGGATGCCACGGGCACAATTGATTGCAGGGAAGCTGCAAAGAAGTATAATGGACTCCTAATGTCACCAGAGCCGAACACGCGGATGCCACGGGGGGAGCTCGAGTACATACCCGACCCAATCTAAGGCCCAATCTAGGGGATTGGCGCAACAATTTGGCCCAAAATGTTTAAGTCCAAGTTTCCAACAATCCCATAGGCGAGTCTTTATTAACCACTTTTACTTACTCTTCTCCATCAATGTGGGGTTTTAGGGCGTTACATAATGTGAGTGCTCCTAAGCATTTACATGATCATGTGATGAATATGTTGTACAGTTTACGTATAATCCGTTTTTCCATTTCGAATTTCTGTATGGACTGCAGGGAGATGTTTCTGCTCTTTGTGTATAGTATATGTATATATGCATAGGCATGGTTGTTATATACTGTATCAGTCTACCATGTTTTGCTTCCTATCATAGCATATAATTGGAGATCAGTACAGTGCACGGACGATTTCAAAGTCGACTTTTATCCGATGGAGAAGACTGGTGATCCATTGCTGAACTTATTAAATTCTAAGAGCTCCGATAGAATCGATACTAATATAACGATTGGATCCTCACATCTCTAATCAAATTACTCATTCAATGAGTGATCTCAATATTATTTCCCGAAGAGAATTCAAACATCCACCCTCTAAAATACCATGTTTCGTGGTTTCGTATTTTTGAGTAATTTTTTCGTGCATTGTCTTCCCCCTTTTGAATGGAGAGATTTGGAGGGAGATGATTCGGACATAGTTTAATGACAGGAGGTTCGGTTCGTTGTAGAGTTGGAATGTTTTATATAAAATCTGAATTTTGCATTGTATATTACAGGGTTTGATTTTAAAATTAACCATTGTAATCATTTTTTCAATCTTTAATTTTAAGACCGTGATCAATAAAGACTTCACATTTGAAACAAGGGTAATTCTCATATTACAACAGTAGAACCCACATCTTATCTTGCAAGAATAAAATATATATATTAGGAAAAATTATACATATAGCCCATTACTTTTGGACCTTTTTCTAATTTTATCCCAGTTATTATGTTTTTATTCGTTTTCATCCGGTAATTTTGCTTACTTTTCTATCTTAGTCCTTTTCCTTTATTTTTCCTTGTTTTCGTCCTATACCTTTGCTTGTTTTTCTATTTTATACTTTTGGTTAATTTTCTATTACAGAACAATCAAATTTTAATCCTCAACTTTAATTGCATTTTCCTCGTTCTCTTTTTTCTTTTAACTTTGTTCTAGGATTTATACATTATATTTGCCTTATCTTCTTCTTTAATTTTTCAGCCATAACTCTGAAATGAAATTATATGAAATAAAAAAAATTCAGGAAAAGAAACTATTATTAAAAAAAAAAGATAATGGAGGCTACAAATGGCGAGAGGGGCGACCTATAGGTTCGATAGCAGATACCATCGAGCAGAAGAGGTCATTGGCCACCTTCAATTATATCCCCCTCTCTTTTTGAAAATAAAAAGTTAAATTTATAATTTGAAAAAAAACTTAAAACAAATATACTGAACCTACAGAGAATGAGAGCGACCACTGCAATGTTTTCATTGTTCTAACCCAGAGAGAGAGAGAGGCGTAGATTTGAGAACAATCATGATGGCAGGGGCTTGTGGCACCACCACTTCCCTGAGTGAGGTCCTCAATGACATTACCAAAAGCGTTATGCCCAATTTTGGGCCCCTATCTGATACCTTTTCAGTCTCTCTTTGCATGGAGCAAGGGGGACAAAACATAGGGTCATTAACCATCTCGTCTGCACATTGGTGTCTGACATTTGCCCTCCGATACTCACTTTCCCCATGTAATTTTCCTACTTTTTATTATAATTTTTTAAAATTTTAATTATTATAATTTTTAAATTTTAATCTTTAAATTTTTTAAAAATATTTTTACCATAAAATTACATTTTTTTCAAGAGATTTAAACACAATAAGATTAAAGAAAGAAATGTATAACACCGAGGACAAGATTAAAAATAAAAGAGAGAGAGAATTAGGAAACAGAAAAGCAACCATGAAGAAAAGGAACAAAAATAAAGGAAAAGGATTTAAAAGAAAAATTAGGCAAAATTACGTTATGAAAAAAAAAGTGGGCTAAATTATAAAGAAGTCCAAAGGTGACGAGCTTAAAGTATAATTTTCTCATAATATAATCGAGAAAATTTTATATGTAATGGTTATATGTAACGGAGTTCAGGTGACAAAACTACAACCCTTTAGGGTATCCCAATTTCTATTAATTTTCATAAATATCATAAAAATAAAAAATATTAAGAGTTTTGTAATTTTGTCACTTGGATACTGTTACATGCAATCATTAATAAAATCTTGAGCTATATCTATATCTATATTTATATTTATATTTATATTTGTATCTATATATATATATATGGAAATAAAATCCCGAGCTCAATTTTCAGGCCGTCACAATATCAAAAATATAAAATGAAACTCTCTCTCGTCACCAATTTTTGAAGTTCTGAGGATGAAAATATTGTCTATTCCAAATATTGACCTCAAGATAGGCAATTTAATTATAGCTAAGTCTCTTGGCTTTAGATAAATTTTGCTGGTTCTTATTATATAAACTGATCATTGGATGAGTGGATCTAACCCTTGTACATATTTCTTTTATCAATGAAAGTTGCACAATTTATCAAAAAAAAGGAAAAGAAAAAAAACAATTAAGCTGAAATTTTCAATAATATCATAATTTATTCACGAAATATATATAAAAAATTTAGTACGAAATTTGAATATATTTAGCTCTCCGGAACTGCAGTTGGTCAACTAAATTTAGCCCATTCTTGAGCAAAAATAAATAAATAAATTTAGTCCATTTTATTTTATTTATATCTCTAATTGATTATAATGATTGTTGCCATCAATCAACAACTTGGAGGTCTGAGTAAACTTCACATTTTTTGGGCACATAACTTATGGTGTCTTCTCAATATGTTATTTACTTAACTATGAGACATCAGTTGGGGTCGATGTATACAAAGACAAAGCTCGGGCTAACTCCACAACATTCGATCAATTGCCACTAACAGTCAGCTCACCAGGCAGTCGAGTTTCCACAATCGTACCAATCAAAACTCAAAAATCAGTGACAAGCTTGGTGTCAATTCTCAGAAACCAATCGACCATTAGATTCAAGGCCGATAATGCTGTAGTGCTCTAGCAGCTGTTCTGAATTCAGTCTGATTATTACCCAGAAAAAAGAGCTATCCGGTTGACATAGTTCATCACTTCAATTGTGTGTTAAGCGCATATTGTCTATGCAAAATTTGGGATAAACATATTCTGTGTAGGAAGCCGGCAAGCGCAATGCATGAGAACATAAAATTCGATCTGGAAATAGCTATTCCGCATTCCCATGTTCCCAAATGTCAAAATGAGTATTCCGTACGGAATACGTAGGGAATGGAATTTGCTTTCAAGCGAACCAAACATGCCCTAAAGGAAACGCTCAAGCCTTTCTCCAGCCAAACAGCCCCGTCCAGTTCCCAGCAGCCCATGGCCCTGAGCCCGGAACCAACAGTGCATAAATGAGGTGATGTTGGAGAGGGAATTCCAGGCATGGAAGCTGTGAAGACCATCTCCAGAGCCGAACGCGACGGATGCGGCTCATACAGGTACAATTACTAGCAAGCCGAACATGACGGATGCGGCTTATACAGGTAGCAACACTGGCAGGCCGAATACGATGGATGCAGATTATACGGCTACTATGACTAGCAGGCTGAACGTGACGGATCCGGCTTATACAGGTAGTATCGCCGGCAGGCCAAACACGATGGATGCAGCTCATACGGGTACTACGACTAGCAGGCCGAAAACAATGGATGTGACATATACAGGCAGTACCACTGGCAGGCCAAACACGACGGATGCAGCTCATACGGGTACTTCGACTAGCAGGACGACCACAATGGATGCGGCGTATACAGGTAGTACCACTAGTAGGCCGAATATGACGGATGCAGCTTATGCGGGTACTACGGCTAGCAGGCCGAATTGGATGGATGCAGCTTATAGGTAGTACTGGCAAGCCTAACACTACAGATGCAGCTCATATGGCTGCTATGACTAGCAAACCGAGCGCGACGGATAGGGCTCCTACTGGTATAATTACTAGCCGGGAACTTGCAAAGAGGTTTCATGGACTTCTGATGTGACTGCTTATGTGCTATGAATATGTTGAAACATGTATATGTATGAAACCCTTTTTTTTTTGTTTTTTTGTTTTTTTGTGCGTGTCTGAGTTTCAAGGAGATGCTTCTGCTATATGCAGATATCATATATTTATCTATGCTTGTATATTGACATCAATGTTGTACGACATAGTGATGATGAATGTCACACACTCCTTTTCATGAATCTCTTTCCCATTTTTGGATGGGGAGTACTGGAGGGAAATTGGAGGTTGGTGATTCAAATGGAACACATTATTTCTTCATTTTGAATGCTCGGGAATTCTCTGAATTGTTTCATTTACAGGGGAGACTCTTATTGGCTAGTAGTAACAAATAAACTTAAAACATGTAGTTTTAAGGGCAGTAATTTTAGATGATCCAGTGAATCGGGACGCTCATTAGGAGTGATCATCGAATCGTCCTTTCGAAAGATTGATTCTTTGACGTGCGGGATCCTGGATTCAGAAAACCTGTCCAGCTTGAAAACAATAAACAATCGAGCAGTTATGGCGGAAGTACAAAAGTGTATTGGAATTGTCTTTAGAGGCCGATGAGTGGTTTTGCAAAGCCTCCGCTTCCTGTATACTTTTCCCGATATCTTTCTGTATCGTTGCGCATTAACACAATACTCTGGATGTAGACTTTGCAGCTATGCATCTCAACGGGGAGTAACAAACCATGCTTAGCATGTACAGTGGGTTGGAAACTGAAAGGAATGGAATTGCAACACTGAAAGACCCAACTTTGACAATGAATCCAATTCCATTTCATTTTCCCGCGGAGCAAGAACACGAATGATTATTTCTTCTTAATTATCATCTGGTGGTAGTGCAGGAATTGCGATTTTTATTATTCCCTCGAATTTTGTCATTCTTTCATGATTTTTTTTCTTTTATGTAATTTTACAAATTTGAAACAAGGAAAATTCTTCAGCCTTTTTATATTTGCTTGCTCATTTTAGAACCATCGAAATATATTTAAAAATATACGTATGATTCTGGTGACTTCTACTTGGTTTCTCCTTTTGCTCTCACTGTTAGTTGTTACGGCCACCTGATTTTCTTAGCTAACATCGGAACATGTTTCATTTTACATGACTATAAATATTCCGGCAGGTACTAAATATTTCTTGAAGATTCAAATACTTCTCGACAGCAACGTAGCTTGATTCAGGTGTTTGGACGTCTATTTTTTCTTGAATCACGTCTCGAACTCGAGTGTTGTGAATATAAGAAATCTATGATTAGTAAAATAATTAACAACACTAGATGGTGTTTCAACCAGGCTCGAATCTTGATTAGTCTGGACCCATTGAACTTTTAGATATTACACCGAAAGAGAATACGTCATAGGCATACCTAACCCGGTTAAAATAAATACAAATATTGTTGTCTTCAATTACATCCACAATTTAAGACACACAATTATCGGTTTCCAGAAACAAAAAGAACGGGTCGATCAGCTATACAATCTCCCGCACAAACCTAGCCTTGTCCAACATGTATAAGAGGATTAGCTGAATTAACTCATTTTTTTTTTTATAGATGAGTAACTGATGGAATTACAAACACGTTCGTGCGAAATGTCTCTCTCTCTCTCCATCCTCTGTCGCCCAGAGCCGAAGTGTATGGCCAAAACAGATCTCATCAGGAAGAAAATGGAAAAGAATAAAATTAATTAAACCCTAAATAAAAGGAAACAAAATATGTTTCTATCGAAAGAAATTCTCCCATCAATTATAGCTCATCACGTGTGCTTACACTTATTTTCCGTAATATGTGAAAATAGCCGGGCCATTATATGTGTGTGAAGATTCAATAATATTTCTAGAGTCTCGGAGGAATTTCGTGTCGGATTTGGAGGAAGTGGACCGTGGTTATTGATTCGTGTAATATCGGATATATCTCCGACATATTTTGTTATTTTATCTTTAGATAGGCTAGGAGATAATTTTCTATTTTGATAATATATAGATATCGTATATTGTGGCATATGAGATTTAAATATTTTCTCTGGGGTTTCAATGTACACGCCTATATATATACGTGTTGTCTAGTTCATTTTAACTCTACGCACATCAATCAATTAAACTCGTACTTTTCCTGTCCTTCGTTTATTGCACTTTACTTATCCCGCACTTTCGTTTACCACGCCTTTCTATACTCGCACTTTCACCTTCAACCAAATCCTCGTGAATCAAATCTATCATCGTTTTTGGACCTTTGGAGCGCCAAGGCAAGATCCTATCATCCTTCGGCACCACTTGCCGAAGCTTGTTCAAGGTTTGAGTTTACTTGTATGAGTGATCTTGTTTCATCTTTGGCTTGTTTTCCTGAGGCTGAGGTTTTGGCCGAATTTTATTAAGCTGCCTCCACAGCCGCTTGGCGGTTTTGGACTCTCGTTCGAGTGGATTTTGGTGAAGAACTCTAAACGGCTAAATCCCTGAGCCATAAATCGTCTGAGACGCACTTGGACTTTGAATTTAAAATCTAGTCGCCACTCAATCCGCGGATTTCTAAAGCCGTGGTACGACGTTTTGCATTGGTAGAGCCGGCTAGTGACGCGTTAATTATTGGAATCGCTTCCTGGCACGTTTGTAATCACCACACGCGTGGGCCAACTTGTGTTTGATGTTTTTCACGTGATAAACAACGTGACATGAGAAAATATGGAAGAGACTCTAACAAGTGAGCAAGCGGGTGTTGAATTTCCCGAGTAGTTGCTAGTTAATTATAGCAATCTCATTTGAATTTTTCTAACACAGTGATTAAAGCTCTGGATAAAATTGGGGGGAAATTTAAGTCTCAAAATTGAGGGTAAAAGACGTATCCATGCGATGAAATTGTACCTCGTTACATGACGCGAGAAAACACATAATAGACTTCATCAAGTGGACAAATGAGTATTCAATCACTCGAGTAATTACGAGTTAATTAATTATAGCAATCTCGTTGATTTTGTTCTACCACAGTAAGACAGATTAGGCCTTATTTGAAATGGAGTTAAGTGCATTCCAACTATGTATATAAATATATATATTTATTTAATTGGGTTGTAATAATAAGGTGGATGGAGAAAATAAAAAAAAGTAATGACAGTGTTATTGAATTATGGGAAAAAATGATAAAAATAATGAATTATTACGAGAAAGTCATGATTGTATTGTTAATTGTGAAAAAAGTAATGAATAATTGAGAAAATATAGTATTAAAAATTGAATTGAATTGTAGTAAAGATAAAAAATAAATAAAAAAACACAGAATGGACTTCATCAAGTGGACAAATGAGTATTGAATTGCTCGAGTAATTGCGAGTTAATTAATTATAGCATTGTCATTGATTTTTTTCTACCACATTAATTTCAGATTAGGTTTTATTTGGAAATGGAGTTAAGTGCATTCCAACTATGTATATATGTACATATATTTAATTGGGTTGTAATAATAAGGTAGAGGGAGAAAATGAAAACGTAATGATTGTTTTGTTGAATTATAGGAAAAAGTGAGAAAAAGTAATGAGTAATTACGAGAAAGTAACGATTGTGTTATCAAATTGTGAAAAAAAGTAATGAATAGCTGAGAGAATTTAATATTAAAAATTAAATTGAATGGTAATTAAAACAGAAAATTGAAAAAACACAGAATAGACTTTATCAAGTGAACAAATGAGTATTGAATCACTTGAGTAATTGCGAGTTAATTAATTATAGCAGTCTCATTGATTTTTTTCTACCACATTAAGGTAGATTAGGCCTTGTTTGGAGATGAAGTTAAGTGCATTCCAACTATGTGTGTATATATATATTCAATTGGGTTGTAATCATAAGGTGGAGAGAGAAAATAAAAAAGTAATAGTTATGTTATTGAATTATGGGAAAAAGTAAGAAAAAGTAATGAATAATTACGAGAAAGTAATGATTGTGTTGTTAAATTGTGAAAAAAGTAATACATAATTTAGATAATTTAGTATTAAAAATTGAATTAAATGGTAGTTGAGATAAAAAAAATTGAAAAAGCACAGAATAGACTTCATCAAGTGGACAAATGAATATTGAATCACTCGAGTAGTTGCGAGTTAATTAATTATAGCAATCTCATTGATTTTTTTCTACCACAGTTAGGCAAATTAGGCCTTGTTTGGAAATGGAGTTAAGTGCATTCCAACTATATATATATATATATATATATATTTAATTGAGCTGTAAGATGGATGGAGAAAATAAAAAAAGTAATAATTGTGTTGTTGAATTATGGAAAAAAGTAAAAAAATAATAATGAATAATTACGAGAAAGTAATGATTATATTGTTGAATTGTGGAAAAAGTAATGAATAATTGAGAGAATTTAGTATTAAAAATTGAATTGAATGGTAATTAAGATAAAAAAATTGAAAAAACACATAATAGACTTTATAAAGTAGACAAATGAGTATTGAATCACTTGAGTAATTGCGAGTTAATTAATTATAACAATCTCACTGATTTTTTTTCTACCACATTAGGTTCATATTAGGTCTTGTTTTGAAATGGAGTTAAGTGCATTCCAACTATATATATATATATATATATATACATATATTTAATTGGGTTGTAATAATCGAGGGAGAAAATAAAAAGATAATGATTGTGTTGTTGAATTAAGGAAAAAAATGAGATATAGTAGTGAATAATTACGAAAAAGTAATGAATGTATTGTTGAATTGTGGAAAAAGTAATAAATAATTGAGAAAATTTAGTATTAAAAATTAAATTGAATAGTAATTAAGATTAAAAAAATTAAAAAACACAGAATAGACTTCATCAAGTGGACAAATGTGTGTTGAATCACTCGAGTAATTGCGAGTTAATTAATTATAGCAATCTCATTGATTTTTTTCTACCACATTAAGGCATATTCTATGTGTGTGTGTGTGTGTGTGTGTGTGTGTATATATATATATATATTGGGTTGTAATAATAAAGTGGATGGAAAAAATAAGAAAGTAATGATTGTGTTGTTGAGTTATAAAAAAAGTGAGAAAAATAATGAATAATTACGAGAAAGTAATGATTGTGTTGTTGCATTGTGAAAAAAAATGAATAGTTGAGATAATTTAGTATTAAAAATTGAATTGAATGGTAGTAAAGATAAAAAAAAATTGAAAAAACACAGAATTGACTTCATCAAGTGGACAAACGAGTATTGAAATACTAGAGTAATTGCGAGTTAATTAATTATAGCAATCTCATTGATTTTTTTCTACGACATTTAGGCAGATTAGCCCTCGTTTGGAAATGGAGTTAAGTGCATTCCAACTATATATATATATATTTATTTAATTGAGCTGTAATAATAAGATGGATGGAGAAAATAAAAAAGTAATGATTGTGTTGCTAAATTATGGGAAAAAGTAAGAGAAAATAATGAATCATTACAATAAAGTAATGATTATATTATTGAATTGCAGAAAAAGTAATAAATAGTTGAAAGAATTTAATATTAAAAACTGAATTGAATAATAATTAACATAAAAAAAATCGAAAAACACAGAATAGACTTCATCAAGTGGACAAATGAGTATTGATTCTTTCAAGTAATTGCGAGTTCATTAATTATAGCTATCTCATTGATTTTTTTCTACCACATTAAGGCAAATTAGGCCTTGTTTGGAAATGGAGTTAAGTGCATTCCAACTATGTATATATGTATATATATTTAATTGGGTTATAATAATAAGGTGAATGGAGAAAATAAAAAGTAATGATTGTATTATTGAGTTATGGGAAAAGTGAGAAAAATAATGAATAATTACGAGAAAGTAATGATTGTGTTGTTAAATTGTTGAAAAAGTAATGAATAGTTGAGAGAATTTAGTATTAAAAATTAAATTGAATGATAGTAAATATAAAAAAAATTGAAAAAAAAATACATTTCATCAAGTGGACAAATGAGTATTGAATCACTCCAGTAATTGCAAGTTAATTAATTATAGCAATCTCATTGATTTTTTTTCTACCACATTAAGTTTAGATTAGGTCTTGTTTGGAAATGGAGTTAAGTGCATTCCAACTATGCATATATATATATATATATACATATATTTAATTGAATTGTAATAATTATGTGGAAGGAGAAAATAAAAAAGTAATGATTGTGTTGTTAAATTATGAGAAAAAGTAAGAAAAAGTAATGATTAATTACGATAAAATAATGATTGTATTGTTGAATTATGGAAAAAGTAACGAATAGTTAAGAGAATTAAGTATTAAAAATTGAATTGAATAATAATTAAGATAAAAAAATTGGAAATTAATAGACTTCATCAAGTGGACAAATGAATATTGAATCACTCGAGTAATTGTGAGTTAATTAATTATAGCAATTTCATTGATTTTTTCCTACCACAATAAGGCAGATTAGGCTTGTTCGGAAATGGAGTTAAGTGCATTCCAACTATATATACATACATAGAAGGCGTGACCCTCTTCTTGTTTCAGTTGGAGCGTTGTATGCAACTCTCTGTCTCTGTCTCTGTCTCTCTCTGGGGTGGAAGGGTCTCTCTTCCCATTAGAATCCGCTGCAGGAGGGTAGCAAAGTCCCTTCCTTTATAGGTTTCCTTTGTAGAAAGGGTAGGAAAGACTTTGGGTTGGTTTGTGGCATTATTTGCTGCAGTGTAAGCTGATGGCATCATCATTTGCCAATTTTCTCGTGTCTCCTCCATTGGTGCCGGGCTTGGAATTAGTTAGGCCTCGTCGCCGGGTCCTAGCTAGGAATGCTCCTGGCGGAGGCGACCAGGCGGTCTCATTGCTCGAGCCGGTCGCACTTAATGGGACCCCTCCTGCTCCTACTCCGGTGGCGGATAAGGAAGAAAGAAGTTTTGAGTCCGTGGTAGGAGGGAACGGGCGTTTCGGCCTGGCATTCGAGGTCGAGAAGGAAAGGTTGCCTGCAAGCAAGGAGAAGAAGGGGAAGGAACAACTGAGAAGGTTCGATGATGGTATGGGTGTGGATAAGTTGGAGATTCTGTGGGATGATGGGTATGGGAGTATGACCATTAAGGATTATCTCGATGCCTCGAAGGAGATATTGAAGCCCGATGGAGGCCCGCCCCGATGGTTTTGCCCTATTGAGTGTGGTCAGCCCTTGAAGGATTCTCCAGTCCTTTTGTTTTTGCCTGGTAATACTTGCATTCACGTTAGTATATGTCCTGGTGTCGGTTTAGAGAATTCGCGCGTTAACTTCCATCCCATTGTTGGGTACGTGAAGTGCCACGTTAAGTGGGTAGGAACTTCTGCAGTAAGAGAGGGAAAATAAGTGGGCGAATGTTGTGGTTGAGACTGGAAACGAGCAGGAGAAAACTTGATGGAATGTTAAACGGTATAAGTTGGTTCTAAAAGTTCATTAAAAACTTTTGGAGGAATGAAGTATTGATGATCGGATATTTTTTGTTTTGGCATATGAATGACAAAGTACTGATATTACTCGCTATTCAGAAGTGGTTTTTCTTTTTCGGTAATGTCATGTGGCATGTTGCAAGTAGTTAATTTGACATCTTGAAGTTCTTCAACGGCCTGCATTGTGGAAGATGGTTTACAGAACTGCTCTCGTGCAGGTCTTGATGGCATGGGAATGGGCCTCATTTTGCACCATAAAGCACTTGGGAGGTAAGTAACGTCCTGTTGTTCCCATTTTTATGAAATCCTCTGTTCTTCAAAGATGTTTATATGCTTGAGTGCTTTGTGAGGACGATTGTGAATACCCGAATCCAAATTGCTTGGTCTCAAGCAGAGGTTCTTATGCAGAATTCTCACACTGCAGGGTCTTTGAGGTCCGATGCTTGCATATTCCTGTTCAAGATCGGACACCCTTTGAAGGTCCGAAACCTTCAAACACTATATATCATAGGTTGAATGATGTTGAGTTGTCTCTATATTTGCATCATGTGTTCAAGGTTGAATACCCCTATGCCATTATTTTGGTTTCAGTCCGATGAATCCTTTTTACTGCAGGGCTCATGAAGCTAGTCGAGGAGACTGTGAGACTTGAGCATGCTACTTCTCCAAAGAAGCCCATCTATCTGGTCGGGGATTCCTTTGGAGGATGCCTTGCTCTTGCTGTCGCTTCTCGTAACCCTTCCATTGACCTGGTAGTAATACTCGCCAATCCAGGTTAGTTTCTCAGTTCAATTTTTCAGTTTCTAAATCAAATTAAATTAGCAAAACACAATTAAGAATTATTAGTTTTACGAGAAGATTTAAATCACTTTTGTTTTATTTTAGCTACGTCATTTGGGCGGTCGCAGCTGCAACCTCTGTTGCCTGTGTTGGAGGCTTTGCCCGATGAGCTCCACTTCACCATTCCCTATCTCCTTAGCTTTGTAATGGGTAAGTTCTTGCCTGCCGTGGACTGACTGCACCTAGGGATGGACTGAGGGGGGGACTGAGGGGGGGACGGTCGCTCCCCTTAAAAATTTGACGTTATAAAGAAATTTATATATTATATATAGTCTTTTTTTATGAAAATCATTCTATTCGCCCTCTTAAATCGGGAGCATTATCATTTTATGCTCCCCTCAAAGAGTTCACCTCCCTCAATCAAAATCCTGGGTCCATCCTTGACTGCACTCAAGCTCTTTTCCATTAAAACCATGCAATTTCTTATGCTAAAGATTTTGTTTGTTAATTCTTACTATTGTTGCTTGTTGTGACATAAGGTGATCCCATGAAGATGGCAATGGTCAACATAGATGATAAAATTCCCCCTAGACTTCAACTGGAACAGTTATCAGGCAATCTCACCGCTTTATTGCCCCGACTCTCTGTAAGAAACGTTGGATTTGTTTGGAACTAGTTTCTTTCTCTTTTTTCTTTTGGTGTTTTTGAATTCGTGATTCGTTCAATGTCTATGTCAGACGCTAAGTGGCATCATACCCAAAGGAACTCTTCTCTGGAAACTCAATTTGTTTAAGTCAGCTGCTTCTTATGCTAATTCTCGACTTCATGCCATCAGAGCCGAAGTTCTCGTGCTTACTAGGTAATACTGATCTCTCTTATTTTTTACCTCAACGTCATTTATTTTCTATTGCTTTCCACATGCTGGTAGTATTGTGACACATCTTTCTTCAGTGGGAAGGATAACATGATTCCGAGTAGGGAAGAAGGTCAGCGGCTTGTAAAATCAATACGAAACTGTAGAGTTCGGCACTTTAAAGACAATGGACATACTCTCTTAATGGTAAATGTTAATTTGAGTTAAATGCATTTTGCCTCCCAATCTTTAGGCCTAGTGGCAAAGTGCCCCCCGACCTTAAAAATTTTACACTATACCACATGACCTATTTAAAAATAAACAAAGTGCTCCTACAATTGCCTTTCCGATCAGTTTTCCAGCCAAATCTAAATAAATAATAAAATGAGTAGAAAAAGAAGGAGAACGTCAAAGAGAAAAAGCTGCGAGTAACAGAAGGAGCGGTCATCGCCTGCCGCCCGACCACCATCACCAAGGGAAAATCATCGGACGCCTCTCATGCCACCAGTGACCTCACACTCCCCCTTCTCTCCCAAAATTGCACTCTTTATCACCCCCTCACCCCCTCGACATAGATTTACAAGCCCACTAATTTATGAACTCAGGAGTTCAAAAACCAATTGCAAACAACAATACTGCGGTGCAGATTCATAAGCCATTAACCACCACATGACTGTTCTAGGGTTCCACGATAATTAACATGACGGATTGGTGGAGCAATGACCGATATTTCCAAAGGAAAAGAAACATATAAAATCACACTTCTTGGAATTATTGTAATACCCATCAGACAAGATGACGACGACAGTGGAGAAGAAGGACAACCAGAAAATGGATTGAAACAAGTAATGTTGGGGGAAACAACAGGGCGAACAACAAAATTTTGCTTATTGGGAGGTTAACAGAGTTATGAATTTTCAGAGCTCTCTTTCATCCTCCTCAAGAGAGAGATCTAAGGGGAGCAGATAAGTGTCCGAGAACTTGCCCTGGGCCGTGGTGGATGGGCGGCAGCAACCACCATCCCCTTCTATCCCTCATCTCCCTCTCTCCCTCTCCGATGTCATGGTTTTATTTCTTCTAATTTTTTATTATATATATTTAATTTTTAAAAATTATTTTCTAAAATCCGAAACTAATTATTTTTTGGCCGGAAAACTGATCGGAAAGACAATCGGAGGAGCACTTTGTTTATTTTTAAAAAGGTCAGGTGGTGTAGTGCAAAATTTTTAAAGTCGGGGGGCACTTCGCCACTAGGCCTAAAGATTGGGGGGCAAAATGCATTTTACTCATGTTAATTTAGTTCATCTTCATGTAAAATGACCTATCTTATTTTTTCTTTTGTTCGGCGATAGCCGAGTACCTGTCTGTTTGACAATGTCTTTGCTCTGTTATAACAGGAAGAAGGCATTAACTTGCTGACAGTCATTAAAGGTACTCGCACATACCGGCGGTCAAGGAGGCACGATGACATCTCTGATTTCCTCCCCCCCAGTATGTGGGAATTCAAAACCGGATTCGAGCAGATCATCGGGTAATAACTCAGCAGGACAATGCTGTGGTAGTTTTCTTCTATTCCTGTCATCACATGTCTCTGCAAACATTAGTTGCATCATGCTGTCAATCAAAATTGACTGACATCCTAAGTCAAAATGAAATTGCAGGTTATTGCGTTATGCTTGTAGTTCTGTACTCTACTCGACTTTAGAGGACGGGACGATTGTGAAAGGTCTATCAGGGGTCCCATCAAAAGGTCCAGTGTTGTTAGTGGGTTATCATATGTTAATGGGCTTTGAGCTCTATTCTCTGGTTGAAGAATTTCTACGGGAGAAGAACGTTCTCGTGAGGGGTGTGGCCCATCCGGAGCTGTTCATGGGGAATGTGGATAGCCCAACTTCAGAATTTTCCTTGCCCGATTGGTTTAAAGTTTTTGGAGCTGTCCCTGTGACAGCGAGTAACCTCTACAAATTGCTCGCGACGAACTCTCATGCTCTACTTTACCCCGGTGGTGCGCGCGAGGCTCTCCATTATAAGGTTTGTTGAGTATTTCTTTTGGTTACTGTTAAGCATCCGAGGTCTCTAGAAAGCTGAAACTGCTTGGAATTGAAATAACGCTAGCAGAATCGATTAGCCAAGATATATCAGAATAAAATGTATTCAGGACAGAATGTTTCTTCTCAGAGAATTGCCTTACCGTGTTGCTTCTGTAGCAATTTGTGCTGTTTACTGAATTGATTTTCGACATCATTTATTAGTTTTCTGACATATGCAGGGTGAAGAGTACAAGGTTATATGGCCTGATCAACCAGAATTTGTGAGAATGGCTGCTCGATTCGGGGCCACTATTGTACCATTCGGAGCTGTTGGGGAGGATGACATCGTAGAAGTAAGCTTGCTCTGCTGCTTATTTTGTTGTTAAATTTGCTCGTCTTGAATGACCCCTTGGTATGAAATGGACTAGTTTTCAGACTCTGAGGAGCTTCTTTATCCCGAGTTAGACGTTCAGGTCAATATCTAATTATTCTGGTGGTTGATGCCCTCGTACTTTTGAATTTGCAGTATGTCCTTGATTACAACGATATGATGAAGATTCCTTTTCTTAACGACTACATCAGGGAATTCAATCAGAAGACAATAAGAATGAGGTATGGATCTTATAATTGTTCTGTTTGAATAGCAAATATGACTTGCCCGCATTTACGGTCGAGGCACGGATTTGTAGATCGGAAAGCTGGGCCAATGGAACCAATTTATGTCCCTTGCTTACCCTTTTCAATTAGTTTCATCATATGTTCATTGACATACATCTCGAGTGCATATACCTAGGTCCTATTCGTCTGACATGACAATATACCTTGATCACAGGGACAGTGGGAGTGGTGAAGTAGCTAACCAGCCGCTTTTCCTTCCGGGGATTTTGCCAAAAGTACCAGGAAGGATGTACTATTTGTTCGGGAAGCCCATTGAGACTGGTGGAAAAGAGAAAATACTCATGGACAAGAAGAACGCCTCTGAGCTCTACTTGCAGATAAAGTCCGAAGTCGAACGTGGAATGGCTTACTTGCTCAAGAAGCGAAAGGAGGATCCTTACAGAAACATATTTGATCGAGTCACTTATCGGGTCCTCCATTCTCCAAGCAATGAGATCCCAGGATTCAAGCCATGAACAAGGGTAACCCATCGAATATACAAATATTAATTAGACGAGACAGCATTTCTTTTGCAACAGGTAAACAGGCATTCATAGTGGAAATACGTAAAGGTTGGGTGTTGTACATCATTTTTACGGGAATTTTGTCTTTAGAAATGAGTCGCTCTTTGGCCTTTTACTCCAATAGCTTTCCCGATTTCTTTCTGTACTCTGTATTTCTCGGATTTTACATGTAAGATCGTTGAAGATAACAATGATTTAATCTTCGAAGTTGTATCCTATGAGACATCAGTTAGGGTCTACGTATACAAAGAGAAAGCTCAGGCTAACTCCACAACATTCAATCAATTGCCACTAACAGTCAGCTCGTCGGGCAGTCGAGTTTCCACGATCGCACCTGTTAAAACTCAAAAATCAGTGACAAGCTTGGTGTCAATTCTTAGAAATCAATCGACCCTTAGATTCGAGGCCGATAACGCTGTAGTGCTCTAGCTGGTGTCAATTCTTAGAAATCAATCGACCCTTAGATTCGAGGCCGATAACGTTGTAGTGCTCTAGCAGCTGTTCTGAATTCACAGTCCTCTGATTATTACCCAGAAAAGAGAGCTATCCGGTTGACATAGTTCATCACTTTAATTGTGTGTTAAGCGCAGATTGTCTATGCAAATCTTGGGATAAACATATTCTGCGTAGGGAGCCGGAAAGCGCAATGTATGAGAACATAACATGCGATCTAGAAACTATCTCCAATCACTAATGTACTTGTTTGTGATCGATCATATGCAAAAGACATAAAAGTTCTCCCTTGATAAGGGGAGCAAGGGGTCACGAACCGTTCGAGTATAACGGACGGGTCACCGGCCCTGATATAATCTCAACTGCACCAACTTCAGAGAAGTCGAAGTACAATGAGCTAAACTCGTTGTTTCTTAAAAGTAATAAAATAAAATGAAAATATATGAGAGAAAAATGACACACTCCAATCTCTTTCAACGTAAACTTCGCTCGTGTCAGCTCTCACTTTAATAAAATGCGCTCTTTTTTTTTCTCAATTATTATTTTTCTCTTATTAGTAATTAATTAATTATGATTATTATTATTATAATTTTTCCTTCCTTTCTTCCTACTCGCCTTGTTCTCTGCTCAATACACCAACGCGTAGGGAGCGAGCTCGTAACAATGGCGTGAAGGAACTGCAAAACCCTCTCTCTTGCCTGCTGACACAACCTTTCAAATTTCCCTCGCTCTCTCTCACCTTCTCCGCCACTCTACCGGCAGTTCCTAGGCGCCAAGCGCGGCATCAAGACAGGTAGCTTCCTCCTCTTGTCTTGGCGGTTCCGGGATGTCCAGATCGCCCCGTGCTCGATACCGATTATCTGACTCGCTACTCAGTCAAATCATCCCAGTTGATTAAGCAGTTTTCTTCGTTCAGTTTGATCGTTTTCAGCCTCCAGTGGGCTTCCCGCTTTGCTCTGTAGGGAACCAATTGAGAAAGATATCAGGATTATGATCATTCGTGACACGAGTAATTTGCTTGATTGAAGTGTGTGGCCATGGCGAGTCCGCGAACATGAATAAGTCATTCAATATTTATTTATATTTTGCGGATTCTGAGCAATGATGGTCGAATCAGTGGTCTTCAACTGTCATCTTTGTATTTTCTTTGCCACCAAGCATAATACATGGGGAGGGGAGTTTTTGTATTATATGTGATTTTTGTATGAATTATGGAGTTTCAGATGTAAATGGGAGACTGCTAGCATAATTCTATACCAAGGATCGCGACGATCCACTTTAGTCCCTTTTCGTCATCGTTCGGTTTGCTGATTTGTTCTCATGCCAAATAGGTATGTATAAAAACCAATTGCAAGAGTTGGCTCAACGAAGCTGCTTCAACCTGCCATCATATTCGTGCATCAGGGAAGGGCCCGATCACGCCCCTTACTTTAAAGCTATTGTCAACTTCAATGGGGAGACTTTTGAAAGCCCGTCGTTTTGTTCTACTCTTAGACAGGCGGAACATGCTGCAGCAGAGGTGGCATTGAACGCCCTTGCTTTGAGGGGTCCTTCGAAAGCATTGGCTGCTCGAGTTTTGGTAATTCGCCAAATGCTAGCTTTTTTTGCCTTTCCTGCCATATAGATTCATGCTCATCTCTTCATCTGAAATTTCTTGATTATCCTTTCATTTGTTGATAGCTTCTCCTGTTAATTTGCATCAGTAAGGCTCTTTCACTGTGCAAGACTTTTGCAGTACCAAGTTGCCTTTAATCCTAGTAGTGAGCACCAAAGCGATGTTTGTAAATGTATAGCAGGAATCGTTGTTTCTCTTGGTATCGGCAATTGACTGTCTCGCGTGTATGATAGTTTGAAAGTCTCCATTAAAGATGAAGATGAATGAAAATAACTATGGTTACTCGTATACGAGAAATCTGATTTATGGTTTTTTTCTTTGAGGAATTCTTGTAAATGTCTCCTGTCCTCTTTTGAGAAGATGGATTTACATTTCCAGTCCGGGAGACTTTATACGTCTAATGGGCATCAAAGGTCTAAGATATTGTTTCTTTGAATTTCGTTTAATGCTGGACAGGATGAAACAGGAGTTTATAAAAATTTGCTTCAGGAGACTGCTCACCGGGCAGGACTGAAACTTCCTGTTTATACCACCGTTCGATCTGGGCCAGGCCATGTTCCCATTTTCTCATGCACAGTTGAGCTCGCTGGAATGAGCTTTATGGGGCAGCCCGCTAGAACCAAGAAACAAGCTCAGAAAAATGCAGCCATGGCTGCTTGGTCTGCCTTGAGAAAAGGTATGTCTTTCTACTTTGACCCTTCCTTTCTTCTTTTCACTCTCATCTTTCTTCGCCTCCTTCCAGGCAAAAAGTCAACGTCCATAGGACTAAACATAATAATCTCAGCAGAGAATTAAGCTACCTTTGTTGTATGGTGTAGTGACTCAATACTGGTCAACTTCCTTTAGTTCTACATCTCCAGCATTGGAGTCTAAAGGCAAGGAAGAGCAGGACCGAGTTACTATCGCTCGCTTTCTTGCAAATTTACGGCCAGCTGAATAAAAAAGCGTGGAAAACCAGCAACCAGAACTTAGGCCACATGTTGGACGTGTTCTACCTGCGAGAAGCCTCTACCCAGTTCAATGTCAAGGCTGGGGATACTCGGGTTTTTCGCCTGAAATATTACTGTATCAACTGTGGGAGCAAGAAAAATTACTACGGCAGCACCAGCATCAGATGATGATGTTACCATTTCTTCCATCTATTAGACCTCATCCACAGGGCTTGCTGTTCATGCATTCCATGCTTAGCTCAGAAAACTTTCAATATCTTCCAGCAGGGCAGCTACGTCCTGATCCAGATGAAGCCAGAATTGCAATTGCCACATCCGGTCCTCCATTGTGCTTATCCAATCAATTCATTACTGATCCAGTGTGCAACAGATCCAGAGTGACTATCCAAGAGCTTCCCAATGAAAAAGCTCAAGAGTCGCGTGATTTCTCTCCAGCAGCTTCTTCAGGTGGTGAATCACGAATCTCAGTAGCGAATGATGGGAATGAAAATCAGGAGGACTATGAGATCAGATGCTGAAAGGTTTCCAAGGAAGGAAGCCCAACTTGGAGACTTAATCCGAAGTCCTCAACCCGGAGGTCTTCTTCCCAAATCTTTCATAGACTTGACACGTCCTCATATATCAGGGCCCAAGATCTTAGTGGGGTGAGTCAAATCAGATGCTTCAGACCGCCTTCACATTCCGTAGATCCTATGATAATGGGATCAGTTGGCTGGGCGCATTTTTCTGGTCCTAGACCCCAGGTTCATCCCCACCAAACGCCTGCCCCTCCAAGATTGAAAACGGGAATGAGTTCATCTTCAGCTGGACTAATGCCTGAAGGAACAATGGGCATCCATAGTGCTCGATCCAGTTTCTTGGCACCACCTGTACGAATCCGTTCTGTTGTTCCGGTCTGTTCAGCTCCTCCTCCTTCAGGAAGAACACCATTTCCCGGAACCGAGAGCTTGTTGAGGACCCAGAGAACTGAAAAAAAGCAGTATTTGAAGTAGAACTCACGAGCTCTAAAGCTAGGTGAGCTCCATTGATGAAAATTAGATAGATTCTGATAGAACACACTCGTTAGATTTGTTGCTAGTCTTGGTAGTCATAGTCAATTTTTGTCGGAGCGATGGTGCTTCTACACGAATATTGCAGGAAAAAGTTAATCGATATTCCTAATAAACCTCGAAAAATAAATAATGACATATTGGTTGTTGATGATATGCCCTCTTATTTCATAAATGTATGCTTGTGCTTTTCTGGTCCATATGGTCGAATATTCGTAGGTGATCTTACTCTTCTCATCATTAGTGAAGGAAGACCCTGTAATGAGATCGCAAGGACCGATTGATTGGTAGTTTTCATAAACAATAGGATTGTAATGGCTTTTCCTTAACACACCCTCGTGACGAAGGAGAGCAGATTGTTGGTTTATACTTTATTGGTTCAGTGCAATGAACACAGCGCAGGGTATCATCATCTTGTTGTAGGCCTTTTCCTAGCTAATGGTGGTCTGGCTTCCGGATAGGTAGGGTCCTTCGGAAATAGTTCATGTGGAATCCACGAGAAAAGAACCGCGGTTTTCCCGCTCATGTCCCGGTCGAGAGCTGGGCAAGAAAAAGGGAGGCTGGTTTCGGTTAGTCCCTTTTATGTCAATTAAATGGGCTGTTTGGCCCATGACTAGTCTATTACCTGTCGAAGTCCCTTCTCAATCTCGAATGATAGCATAGCTCTCAATTACAAAAGCTGATTTTTTTCCCCACCTTTCTTTGCACTTCTTTTTGTTTCTTTTTTTTTCCTGAAAATAATTCATATTTTATAGAGTTATTAAGGTCATTTCCATAATTATCGTGATTGCTAACATATTTTTTTTTTATCTATTACTATTATCTATTATTTCTATAATGAAGTAAGAGACTCCCTCACGTGGAAATTTACAGTAATATCTTTCAAATATTTTCAAGAAATCAAATATGTGAAAAAATAATCCAAATTTTGAATAATAAAATAGATAAAAATAGAAAAAATATCAGCAGCTAGAAAAACCTCTATTCGCCATGACAAGAAGTATCCAAGTCATCAATTAGAGAAACTGCCAAGTTCTTCCACGGTCTATTGAAAAGGGAAAAAAAAAAAAAAAGAAGAAGCCTACCTGCAATATAAGTTAAGCAAATATTGCCATGAAAAAAATATATATTTAATCACTAAAAGAAGGATATCCTAAACGGCAAGGAAAGAAAATTGTTCGGTGAAAAAATAAAGTTACGAGTAACTTTCACTATGGCATGAACATAAAGATCTCTATGGTCTTAATAGTGACGGTTTTCTAGTCATTATATTTTTTTCCCTATGTTTCGAGGAAAAAAGAAACCTCTTTACTCTTTAGTCTTACTTTCACTTTTTTTTTTAAATTGTGAATGTAATAATTCAAATTAATAAATTAGACTAAATTGCGATTATGATTATAATTAAACATAAATAATTACGCTATTTTTTCTCTTCCATTCTCCATTTTCCTTTCTTTTTTCATCTGCTACCTCTACGTGTTGTCTTTCCTTTTTTTCTTTTTAACTATATATCTATAATTAACTATATTAAAAGAAATTTTTATTGTTTGATAACATATCGAACTCGATGCATTGATTTCAAACTTGATTGAGAGTTTCAATTCTGTTAATATTTTTGGTTTGCGCATAACGGCGTTGTATTTGTCTAATATATAATAAATAGAAAATACGACATCAAATTCTTTTTCTTTGGTGGAAAAGTTAAAGCTGATAAAGTTGATTTGATCAGCATGGCTTATGGAACTATTAAAATCCCAAACTCTATCGTTTCTCTGTACCTTCTCTTTCTTCTGGATGACCTGTCCCTTATTTATTTCCAATTGAATTTTCTAAAATATGGGAGAAAGAAATGCCCATGTCTGGATATTTACAAAAAAAAAAGAGCCTAATCCATACTAACTATTCGGTGGGAATTCTTTTTCTTAAATCAATATTTTCACGTTTTACAGCCGATTATTAAATTATCATGATTACTATAATGTTAAGATTGCTTCATGAATAGCTTGACGCAATCGGACGCTTTCGCATTCAACACGGGCACGATTTTATTTCTTATGTGTGAAGAATTGCTACATGGTCATCAATCGCGGAAATAAAGCAAGAAAGGAAGACAACAAAAAATAAGGAAATAATTATCATAAAAGTAAAAGGAGAAAAACAACGGAGAAAAAAAGGACAAAGGAATATTTATACAATAGACAAAAACAGAGAATTTTCCCGTCTATTAAGGAAATAAATAAATAAAATTAACCACGAGATTCATAGGGCAAAAATCGCACTGTCAGTGAGCGAATTTTATTTGCAGCTGTAGCATGAGGATTTAAAATCACTTTGAAATCGGTCATGCCGATGAGAGCGAGATTAGTGTCAGTCAATAGAGTGAAGGGACAAGTAATTAGAAATATAGGATAAAAAAAAATCTGTGTGGGGGAATTATTAATTATTAATGAGGAAAGTAGAGAGAGAGAGAGAGTCGGGTGATGTTTGACTTGCCAAGACAAACTGAGGGACAGCTTATAATTGGGAGTTAGCGGCGATCTGCTACTGCTTCCTTCTGCCTCTTCTGCTTCTGCTTCCTTCCTCCCCTTGTCTGTTTCCTTTCCTCCTTTTCCCTTCTTCCCGTGTAAATTACAGACAGCTCCTGTGCCCACTGTCGTCCTCAGACAGCGGTGTAACGAGACCCCCCCCCCCCCCCCCCCCCCCCCCCCCCCCCCCCGTTCTCGGCCCAGATTCGGTTCAAGTATGTCTCCCCCCTCCCCCTACCTCTCCCTGTCTCGATTCAAGATTGTTCAGCTTTTCTTCTTTTTCCTGTTTCTGAGATTGCATCTTGTGTTTGTTATCATCTATCACTGATGAGATTCCCCTTTTGGGTTGCTGATTTCGGGCTCAATTTCTTTCATTTTCTGTGTTTCGTGCAGTAGGCCGATCGACCCCTGATTCTGAAGGCTTGAGCTCTGATCGGTGAGCTCACGTGGGTGTGCCCGCCCCAGCTGGCGAAATTGTAGCTTGCTGGTGCCCGGCACCTCGCGACTCTGCGTATTTTTGTTGGGATTCTTCAGTTTTACAGATACAGTTGTTGGAGCATATGAGTGGGGGCGTGTGTTGGGTGCATTTGTGAAGGATTGGGCTGAGAGATATGAGAGTAATTAGGCTGTGGAAATGGGGTGTGTGCTTGGTAAAGGGTCATCGCAGCCCGGCGTGAGCTCCGAGCCCAAAAACCCGAGGGTTGAGTCCGGTAAAAGCGAAGTTGCTGCTGCCAGGGTAGAAACTACTGGTAACAGCAGACTTGAAGAGGTTCGGGAAAGTGAGGCCGAAAAGGAGGAGAAGGTTGAAGGTGGCCAGAAATCACGAGAGTCCAGGCGGCGGTCAAGACAGAACCCTAGGCCGCGGAATGTGCCAAAGCAATCCCGTGCGGAGCAGGTGGCTGCTGGGTGGCCCCCCTGGCTCACTGATATATGTGGGGAGGCACTCAGCGGGTGGGTTCCCCGGCGGGCAAACACTTTTGAGAAGATTGATAAGGTTGGTACTGTTTCCTCATGCTGCTGCAATTCATTTGTCTCAAAGATTTTGTCTTGAATGATCAAAGTGTAGGTTACTAGGTTTATCGCGTCGATTTCGAGCATCATTAAACCGTGATTCCATCGATTAATCTACATATGTTCTGTGCATATTTTTGAAATTGTGATTCTAGATGGAATGTTTTAAAAGCTTGGACATTCAATGTTGTCAGTCTAAACAAGTACAGTGAAAAAACACTACTTCATGGGCAAGCTGTCAGACTTGGAACAAGATGGAAGAAATTCACATGACAAATACTCAAGGATAAAGGGTTGTGTTAATTTATTGCCAATACCTGTGCTTCAATGCCATATAATGCAACTAACTTTCTGGAAAGTTTATACCCATAGAGAACTGCATGGCAACGTATATAAAGCACGGTTTAACACTTTTCATAAGTTTTATTTTATCTCAAACTTTTGTGTTCCTTCGTGTTTTATAACTTTACGTTAAAAGTCCTTTTAATGTCTACTCACTGATTATTCTTTTTATTTACCATGTTAGATTGGGCAAGGGACATATAGTAATGTCTACAAGGCAAAGGATACATTGACAGGTAAAATTGTGGCATTGAAAAAGGTTCGGTTTGACAATTTGGAGCCCGAGAGCGTAAGGTTTATGGCAAGAGAGATACACATATTGCGGCATCTGGATCATCCCAATGTGGTAAAGCTGCAGGGTTTGGTGACTTCTAGAATGTCCTGCAGTTTGTACTTGGTTTTCGAGTACATGGTCCATGATCTGGCGGGACTTGCTGCAACCCCTGAAATCAAGTTCACAGAGCCTCAGGTTTATCCTTCATTACCTCTTTGAAAAGTCATGTTGGGATTGTTCAGAAGGAAGGTTTGGTATTGTTTTCAGTTATCATACCTTCAGATAATTCTACCTTCTTTCCTGCAGTTTTGAGTTTCTGTTTTCAGAAAGGTCTCCATAACAAATTGCGGCCATATATACTTCTTCAAAGTTCAATCTTTATAGTTAATAATTTAATACCTTTTTGTGTTGCAGGTCAAATGCTACATGCATCAACTGCTCTCTGGGCTTGAGCATTGTCACAATCGTCGAGTTCTCCACCGTGACGTCAAAGGGTCTAATCTTTTGATCGATGAAGAAGGAATCCTCAAGATTGCTGATTTCGGGTTAGCCTCCTTCTTTGACCCTGACAGGAAGCAGAGAATGACCAGTCGGGTTGTGACTCTATGGTATCGGCCCCCCGAGCTTTTGCTGGGGGCCACTGAGTATGGAGTTGGTGTAGATCTCTGGAGTGCAGGTTGCATCTTAGCTGAGTTGTTGGCTGGGAAGCCTATCATGCCTGGTCGAAATGAGGTAAATATGATCCCTTGTTTAGTCGGCCGGAATAGAAGCTTGGTAACGTTGAACATGCTCTCAACTTCAACCAATGTATAATATTGCCTGAGCTTACTGATAACTAGTTCTGTCTTATGTGTCATCGCCAACTGTCTCAGTGTATTTTTTAGTTAGTAAATGTTTAAGCCTCCCCAATGGCCCAGTCACTCATTTTGAAATTGAGTTAATTCAGCCATGAAAATTTTCTTTTTCTAGTTAAATTCGGCCACAAAGATTTTTGGCTATGGATGCCTTTGGAGAAAGGTTTCCATTTTCTGCTTTCTTGCATGAAAAATGTGTTTTAATTCTTTTTTCCTTCCAGCATAAAGATCTGAGATTTCACGTTTTCATTGAAAAATGTCTGCCGAGGTGCAAGGCAAAGTAAAGTGGAAAACTAGGACAGTTTTCGTGCTTCCAATTTTGGCGAATTTGTTTTTTATTTGCATGTTTTTGTGATCACCCCGATATCTTTTTGTTCCTATAGTTCTTCAAAAGGATTGAAATTGTTTAAATGCACCCAAACAATGAGTGTTATGGGTACCAAAATCAACTGGACGATTCCACATTTGACCACCATAAACCCAGGATGCATCAAGAATGTTTATGAAGAGCGCATGATGATGTCAAGCCGAACTTTAACTGATCAGTGAATCCTTTTGTTGTTCAGATAGAGCAACTTCACAGGATATACAAATTATGCGGGTCACCTTCTGATGAGTATTGGAAGAAGTATAAGTTGCACAATGCAACAGTAATAAAGCCTCGAGAACCTTACAGAAGACGCATAAGGGAGACCTTTAAAGACTTCCCCCCTTCATCGTTGCCTCTAATTGAAACCCTGCTTGCCATCGACCCAGCGGAACGAGGGACGGCCACTGATGCATTACAGAGCGAAGTGAGTGCCTTCATGATATCTGGTTTCATGATAAGTTCATTAACATTTGCTATTTATACCCGCATATCTTTTGATTTGTGTATGTTGTTTATAATTGTATTTGAGAAGATGTTTCACATGTTGCTTTTGTTCACAATGCAGTTCTTCAAAACTGAACCGCTTGCTTGTGATCCATCGAGCCTTCCAAAATATCCCCCGACTAAGGAAATGGATGCCCGAAGACGAGATGATGAAGTTCGAAGGTATTAAAGGCCTGGTTATCTTCTGATTGATTGATTTGCTAAAATGGGATTACCTGATTTCTGATGTAATTGGGTTCTACATGGTCTATTTCTCGTAGCCTCAATTTATGTAGAGCTCAATACTTGGTTAGTTATGCTCTATTGCTTGATCAAATCTTAAGTATCAACCTTTTCTAATGTTTGAAGGTCAAGAGCTGCTAACAAAGCCGAAGGAGAAGGTGTGAGGAAAAAACACCCTCGGGATCGGCGTGTTAGGGCTTATCCAGCTCCAGATGCCAACGCTGAGCTTCCACATAATATTGATGTACTCTCTATAAACTCGCCTTTCAATATTGTTTTTCCTGTCTGCTCATTCGAAGCATTTCTTCTGAAGTTTATATGCATCGATTGGTAAAAGATAAATTGTTTGGGTCTGTTTGGTATGATGGGAAATAACACGGTTATACAATAAAATCATATTATAGCATTGGAAACAGCCTTAGCTTATTACACGGCATTTTTTTTTTGTTTTAATTTGGCGGCATTCCAATTCCATTGTACCAAACGTGGAAGCGGTGTCGGCTGTTACTAATGTTTCTTTGTCCTGAAGCAGAGGAGGAGAATGATTTCCCATGGTAATGCAAAGAGCAAGAGCGAGAAGTTCCCTCCTCCCCATGAGGACGGAGCTCTGGGCTTCCCACTGGGCGCCTCCCACCGCATTGATCCCTCAGCTATTCCTCATGACATTCCTTTCAGCTCCACTTCGTTATCTTACTCTAAGGAGCTGACCCAGACTTGGTCGGGCCCATTGGTGGAACCCAGCAACTCCGGTGGCCCGAAGAAGAAGAAGCAAACCACAGGTAAAGCCCGGGAGCCTTCAAAATTATCATTAGGAGCCTCTAAACGGTGATACTCAGGGTCAGTTCCTGGTTCACTAGAGTTCATAGCTGGAGGGAAATTGAGCTCGATTCACATTCGTTCCGCTCCCAGCGCATTGTTTTCTTTCGAAGAGGATTAATATTACGTTTTCAATGCAAATCTTTCTTTTTCCCGTCTGTTTGGATGGTTGGAAGTTATCTTCTTTCTTGCTGTATAAATTCTTTTTTGGGCAAAACGTATAAATTGTTCCTTCTTTGATATTCAGATCTATACTGCCTTTACATTGTGAAAAGACCTTCAATTACAATATACGGCCTCATTTGTTTCTTCCTGTCTCCCTGTTCTGTACTTGTCTTACTGCTCAGCATTTCTCATATAAAACGTTGAAGCTTCACAAACATTAATAGATTCTTGAGGCCGAGGCCAAGGCGAAGGCGTTGATTAATATGCATTTTTCAGTCCTTCTCTAAGCTCACAGTATCGAATAGTTCCGACTCGAGCAGAAAGAAAACTCTGCTTTCAACTCGATGGTTTCCGCATCCGGTACAATATGAATGATTAATTCGCAAGATGCTTTGCTTCTCTGTTCTTCAACTTTTTTCTTTGGTAAATTTTTTCCTTCCAGGATGTAACAAAATTGCAATTTTTTTATTTTTGGCAATGTCACATACTGATACCGATGAACCCTTTTTTTCCCCCCATTCCAAGAGATTCAAAATTTTGATAAAAATCATTTAATTTCTTGCCCACTTTATCGATCAATTAAGTGGTACATACTATTAAAGGGAAATCCAAAATTATTTTTCAATTTCTCAGTTCATGTAAAGTGCCTTCGGTATTAACAGCTTCACACTACAAAAATTATTGTTTCTTGACGTCGGGAAAAATAATGCTTAGTATGTTCACAGAAAAAAAAAATGCTTAGCATTTGAAACTCAATGTAGCAAAAATCGTATGAATCTCTTCCTCAATGTCCTTTAAGTGCATTCCCTCTTTGTCGGTTCCAATCCATGGCCCGACCTCCCGTCCATGAACTGTACATACCGCACCTAACTCTATGCCATGGGTAGAAAGGCATATTTATTGTCGAAGACCAAAAGGGACTTGGTTCGGTCCGGAAAGTCATCAGTACTTGTTTTTAGTATTAAACCGTCGTGCTATTTGCAGGGAAACGACTAATTTTAATTTTGGCATGGAAAAAAGAAGAAAAAGGAAAGAAGTTAAAATTTAAGAAAATCTATATCCATATATTTATATGTATAAATATATATATAATAATAACGTTTCAAACTAAATTCTTACGCCGCCACATATTCAAGAATATAAATGAAAATATCTTGTGTTGTCGCATCATATTTAGATCAAGATATTTATTGAGGAAATATTTTTATATACTTAGTTCTAATTGAATATATTCATAATATTTCTTATTTAATTATCATGCAGTAGAATATATAGCATATATATATATATATATATATAGCCCGACTGAATCTGCATAATTTACACACAAGGTAATAATAAAAGGTAGATTATCTAGATTAATACATGCACTGCCCAACAAAATATATTTATCCTATATATTTTTATCTAGATTATAGGGGTTTTTATCCTATATATTTCATAATTTCACATTTTTTTCAAATCTATCATATACTTTTAAAATTATCAAAAATTTATCGTGATTTATATTTTTTTCAAATATGTCCCGACGTTATATTTTTTGTTAATGAAACGTAAGTAGGCTCCAAATCTATCTCATGATTTTAATTTTTTTCTCAAATCTATCAACTGTTTAAATTTTTTCTCAAATCTATTTTATGGTTTTAATTTTTTTCTTAAATCTATTCCGGGTAAAGGGTCACAGTGGCAAAATCCTTAAATGTTGATGGAAGATAAAATCGCGGATAGATTTGGAAAAAAAATGTAAATCATGGATATTTTTGATAATTTTAAGGGTTTATTGCACTATATAGCCCAATATTGACAAATATTCTTAAATCTATCACAATGTCATTTTTTTGCTTGAGGTATCCTAACGTTGTTATTCTTGTTTTACCATCTAGCCCCATGGGAATAGATGGTGACATCAAACTAGCAACGTTGAGATACCTTAGGTAAAAAATCGACGTTGAGTTAGAATTAAAAATTCCTTAAAACGTCAGACTATATAGTGCAATTAATCGTAATTTTAAAAACATAACATAAATTTGAGAAAAATGTGAAATTTTGGGATACATGGTGTAATTTGTCCTAGATTATATACAATGTTATATAGCCCAATAATGGCCAAACGGCTTACCTAACAATGGTAAAGAGAAGAAAAAAAAAAGGAAGTTAAAATTCAAGAAAATTGAATTGAAATTGAAAAATATTGTGAAAAGCGCGAGGAGCGGACCTCTGAAAAGAAAAAAACAAAAAAACCAGAGAAGTTGCTCAGTTTAACTTTTCATATGCTGCCCTGCAGAAGCTATTCCGTGGTCGCATTCTTCTTCTTCTTCTTCTTCTTCGCACTGTGGAAGGGTTTGGGAGATTCTTCCCTGAAGCTATTCTTTCTCCTCCTTCGTCGTCTTCGTCTTCGTCTTCTTCTTCTTCTTCTCCTTCTCCCTGCGGAAGGGTTTAGGAGATTCTTCCCCGAAGCTGAAGTTCCTGTGGAGCTCTGAGAGACGGTGGGCCAACAGCGAGAGAGGGAATTGATCGAAGGTATGGAGGACCCGAACAGCATAGCAGGTAATGTGGCTCGCGCCCTACTCGCAGCCCTGGACTGGCGCTCTACTCCTGGTGATCGTAAAGCTGCTGTTTCTTTCATCGAATCGGTAATCCCTGCCTGCCAACTTATGATAATCTGCTGCTGCCGGTCGTTTGTTTGCATCATCTCGATGTTTTTGGTCTCCGCTTGCATGTGGAGTTTGTCTCCAGTAGTTGATAGTGGTCATGGCTTTTTCATTGATGGAGTGCCACAGTTTACTCTGTCAGCTTTCCATGGATTTTTTGGACTTTTGATGACTGAATTATTTGCTATGCCTATAGTTGCTTAGTATTCGAAGTTCTCTCGCAAAAATCAGTTGTTGGATTCTGCTTATATTTGTGCCCCTTTTCAATTTTTTGACAGATTAAGGCTGGAGATGTGCGTGTTTTAGTAAGTGCATCCTTCACCCTGGTGAAAAAGAACTCGGCTTCCGAGATTAGATTGCAAGCGTTTAAATTGCTTCAGGTCACTTTTCCTGCAGCTTCAGCTCTCACATTTTGAAGAGTAGTTTTGATTATTATAGGTCACTGAGTGCTGTTGTTTATACTTGCACTTGTCTGTATTGCTCTATCTATTTTGTTGCAGCATTTGGTTAGGCTGCGGTGGGAAGAACTGAATCCCGAAGAACGTAGAAACTTCGCGAATGCTGCAGTAGAATTGATGTCTGAAAGTGCAAATCCCTGCGAAGAGTGGGCCATAAAGAGTCAGACAGCTGCACTCGTTGCGGAGGTCTTCATCATTTTCTTTGGTTCTATTTCTAGATTGTCACTAGTGTAGATTACATGTGCTAATTAATTATTCTTGTTGGTTCAGATAGTTCGAAGAGAAGGACTAAATTTATGGCAAGAGTTACTTCCAGCTCTAGTTTCACTATCCAACAATGGACCGATACAAGTAAAATTAATGCTTCTCTAATGCGTACTTTGATTTAATTTTTCTAGTAATGTAAGTAATGACAAGGCTTTCCTCCTATATAAGGCTGAGTTGGTGGCCATGATGTTGAGGTGGCTTCCTGAAGATATTACTGTTCACAATGAGGATTTAGAAGGTTCAATATGGAATTCTTTTCTCCTCTATTTCTTACTCTAATTGGATTCTGAATCATTATCTTTTGCTCACCTCCTCTTCATTGCTTCTACACTCAGGGGACAGGCGCAGGTTATTATTGCGGGGACTCACGCAATCATTGCCTGATGTTCTGCCATTATTGTACACAGTATGCCTCTTTCCTTGTTTAACGAGTTTTTGATTCGTGCGTTGTCTATATGATGGCTTAATTGTTTGTGCAGTTGCTGGAAAGGCATTTTGGTGTTGCAATGAGTGAAGCTGGGAGGCAACAGTTTGGAATTGCAAAGCAGCATGCAGCTGCAGTAACTGCTATATTAAATGCAGTCACTGCATATGCTGAGTGGGCTCCCTTGTCGGACCTCGCCAAATATGGCATAATTCACGGGTAACTTATCATATCTCATAGGTCTGCAAAGTGATAAATGATCGCTGGTTCATCGCACTTTCCTAATGTCGCTGTGTGTTCCCTGATTATTCTTTATCTCTTCCAACAGGTGTGGTGTCTTACTATCTTCTCCTGATTTCCACCTTCATGCATGTGAATTTTTCAAGCTTGTCTCCCCAAGGTATTGAGTGTACTTCGCTCATTGTTGTTTTTGATATGTGCTTTGGATTCTTTTAAATTACAATAACTTAATCCTTACCCTACTTTCATTTCTATTTTACCTTTTGCAGAAAGAGACCTCCTGATGACTCTGCTTCTGAATTTGATGCTGCAATGGGCAATGTCTTTCAGATATTGATGAATGTCTCTAGGGAATTCTTGTACAGATCTGCCTCAAGTCCTGAGGTTATTAAGGAAAGTGAATATGAGTGCGCAGAATATATATGTGAGAGTATGGTGTCTTTGGGCTCTTCAAACTTGCAATGTATTGCTGGAGATAGCACCACTCTTTCTCTATATTTGCAACAGGTAATTGCATTAGCAGATAAATGATATGATATGTTGTTGTAATTTTCAATTGTAAGGTGAATTAGATAACAACTCGCTGAAACTCAATCTGCAGCCTGGATGAAGGCTGACTGTAGCTCCTTAATTGGCTGCTGACCCCCTCCCCCTATAGGCAGCATATAGTTCAGTTATTAACCGGAAAGGTAGAAGAAAGTTACCATATTATAACCTTGTCAATAAAGAAGCTTTGCAGTTTGTTAGATGACTCTTATCATTTATTGTGCATTTAGTTTCTTATCTAGAATGACCAAAGTGGGGACAAGTGCAGTTTCTGGGGACTTTGGGCCACAATGACAGGCATTCTTAGCAGTTAGGTCATAAATTGAGGTCTCCACTCTCATCCAACTCCCTTATTTACCTTTGGAATAAGAAAGGGACATACCCCGATAAATTGGAGCTTGCTGACTTGCCACATGTGAACTATGTAAAGAACCCAGTGGGTGTAGTAATATGGCTCAGTTGTTTGATTCTTTAGAACGTTCTATTTTTTTTTTACTCGGAAGTGTGTTCTATGGATGTAATATAATACATTCCAATTAATTCGATATTTTGCGAATTATTTTGTTTGTCAAGTATTTCAGGTTTCATACTTTGTTCTATATTGTTGCTGCTGTCACTTGGTTTTTTCGGAGGGACTTTTTTAATTTCATTTTAGTGCTCTGCTAGCAATCAATATCCATGATGGGGTTGTTACTGGATGTTATGAGATATTGATGATTCTGCTAGAACTAGCACATGATTTTATTGGTGGAGCATTGGTTTTTGTCAATTTAAGTATTGGATTTGCTCTATAAAATTTTTTGCAGTGTAGTTTGACTTAATTTCGGTATTTAGTTTAATATATGTTTATGTTAATCTTTAGAACTTGTTTTCTTTGTTTTAGATGGTGGGATATTATCAGCATTACAAGCTTGCCCTTCATTATCAATCCTTGCTCTTTTGGTTGGTAAGTCCATACTGTATGATTACGAGATCTACTCGATACGTGGGAACAAAGACAAATTTAGTAGCGAACCTATGCTTTATTCCAAGTTTCTGCTTTGCATGACCACTCAAAGAAGGGAAGAGAAATAAATTTATGCCTTATTTACTGACATGGGCATGATATGCTGAAATTTTTACTGCATGAGACTCACTTCTGCCTACTTTTTTTGAGAAATAAAGCCTACGTTGGGAAGCTAACTTGGATTGGCCTTGTTTATTTACTTGTAGGCACTAATGAGAGACTTATTGTCAAAGCCTAAGATTCACGGGCATTCATCAGGAGGAGAAAGCTCAACTGCAAGTAGTGTCAGTTCTGGCGCTGATCAGGTTGATTCTGAAAAGAAGAGGCTTCTAAGTTTTATACATGATGACATATGTACTGCGATTCTCGAGATGTCTTTCCTGCGTTTGGTGAAGAAGGAAAAAGTCCTTCCTGAGACAGCAGCTTCTCTGAGAGCACTGGAATTGTGGAGTGATGATTTTGAGGGAAAAGGTGATTTTGGGCAATATCGCTCAAGGCTGGTATGTTGTGACCGTTATTGATTGTGCTTCTAGTGTGGCTTCTGTTACTTAAAGCTGCGCACAATTATTGTAAGCGTGATATGTGAATGGTCATGTACTTTACTGGAGTTGCACTCATTATATTGCATTATTCAAATTTCAAGCCGTTAAACAAGTACCTCTTGGACCATATCGATTTATACTTTAGATTCACTAAGTTATTTATCATCACAGTATTTCATTTGATTTGTCTTGGGACACCAAAGCTTCACTTTATCTTTTGTATTGCTTGTTTCTACAACTGCCTTTCTCCATATTCTTTTAACTGAATTATTCTAGTTGTTCAGCTGGAGCTTATTAGGTTTGTTGCTGCTCACAAGCCACTGATAGCTGCTGGTATAGTATCTGAAAGGATTATTTCCATCATCAATACTCCCTCGCTTTCTTCAGTGCCTACTCAGGTTTAATTTTCTAGCTTCTCTTTATGAAGTCTTCCTCTAAAGTTTTCTGCATTTCACTTTTGAGAGCTTGCTATCAATACATGCTTATATTGTTGGTATACTTCTTTGTGATCTTTCAGGATTTAGCTGTGACTGAAAGCATGCATTCGGCACTTGAAAATGTCGTAAATTCAGTTTTTAGTGGAATGGATGAATTGCCTGGTGGAAGTGCTGAAGTTCAACTGGCATTGTGCTCAATATTTGAAGGTTTATGACAATCTTTCTTCTGTCTATAGTTAAGACTATTAATAGTGCCAGTTGTAAACTCTGGTCGCTTGCTGATGACAGGTTTGCTCCAGCAACTTCTTGCTTTGAAATGGACTGAGCCAACCCTTGTGGAAGTGCTTGGGCACTATCTGGATGCACTGGGTCCTTTCCTGAAATATTCTCCAAATGCAGTTGGCAGTGTGATCAATAAATTGTTCGAGCTTTTAACCTCTCTTCCATTTGCTGTGAAGGTTGTCTTTTTGCTGTGACTATTTTGTTTTGTGATAGAATTTGAGGAATCTACCGGTCCTTTATCATGTGGCTAAATGCTTTCTTGGCAGGACCCTGCAACAAGCACTGCTCGGCATGCAAGATTACAAATTTGTACTTCATTTATCCGTATTGCAAAAGCTGCTGATAAAAGCATTCTACCTCACATGAAGGTATTTCATTTTTCATTAATAGCTTGTTCTGTCAGTCTTTGCACAAGTAAATCTCGACATTTACTATAGCAACTTGTGCTTGGATAGTGGAGTTATACCCGTTTATGATTCAATAAATGTCTTTTGCTGTATGCTTACTTGAAGCAACAGGTGCTAATTTATGTGCCAAGTTCATTGTATAATGTATAACTAATCTTTAGCATCTTGAGGTAGAGCTTTTGTTCTGTTTTTCTTTCACCCATAATTTTAATTTCTGGTACCTTTTCGCTTCTGTGCATTAGATGAAATACTACGGGGATGGGAAAATTTGTTAATATGGTGTGTTATATAATTGATTAGGATTGAGATAATGTTTTTCTTCAGCACTGTACCCTTTTTTCCCTAGGATTCAGTTTATTGATTTTTGCAGGGGATTGCTGACACGATGGGCTATCTGCAAAGGGAAGGTCGCCTTCTGCGTGCAGAACACAATATTCTTGGCGAAGCATTTCTAGTGATGGCCTCTGTGGCTGGGTAAATACTTACCTATACGGCAAATTCTTCATCTACATGCTATCAATTTTCCCCTGCTGTAATCTTGTTCCAAATTTGTTCCAGGGTCCAACAGCAACAAGAAGTTTTGGCCTGGTTATTGGAACCATTGAGTCAACAGTGGGTCCAAGTAGACTGGCAGAATAATTATTTGTCTGAACCTTCTGGTCTGGTTCGACTCTGCATGGAGACACCGGTCATGTGGTCGGTTTTCCACACAGTGACTTTCTTTGAGAAGGCACTTAAGAGAAGCGGGTTCAGAAAAGTTCATTCCCAAAGTGGCCCCACTGGAAGTCCTGCTACTTTGCACCCAATGGCCTCTCATTTATCATGGATGCTGCCACCTCTCTTCAAAGTATGCAAAAGTTTTGCTCTTTGAAAGTATTATTATTGTTCTTTTACAACTGTTTCTTGAGTTGGGATAACGCCCATGTGCTGTGTTCTTTGGATTGCAGTTACTCAGGGTAATACATTCTTTTTGGTCTCCCTCTGTTATCCAAGTACTACCAGCAGAGATAAAGGCAGCTATGATTATAAGTGACACAGAACGGACTAGTCTACTTGGAGAAGGGGCCTCCAAATCATCAAAGACTGCGTTGACTTTTGTAGATGGATCTCAAGTTGACTTGAGTAAGGAAGGACGTACAGAGCCCAACGAAATTGATATAAGGAACTGGCTCAAAGGTGTGAGGGACAGCGGGTACGTATGGTTATCTTGAGGAAGGCACTTTAGTTTGACTAAGATGTTCTCTCATGTATCTCAAAGTATTTTTGCATGCATGCACTTTACTTTTATTACTGAAGAGATAATAACAGCAGAAGGTATGCCTAGGTTTAGCTCAAAGTCCATAATTCTTGTATTTTCACATGGATATTCTTCTTCCAATTACAAACACGATAACATAATGTTGATCTCTGTGCTGATTTGGTATAATTTAGTTAGAAACGGAATCTAGTTACAGGGACAATATTTTAATTTCTTTATTCCCAAATCTTTTGGGTTCTTATTTAAAATTGTCATTCCTTAAATTTCAGGTATAATGTTCTGGGCCTAGCAACTACTATCGGAGAATCATTCTATAAATGTCTAGATGCTCATTATGTTGCAGTTGCCCTAATGGAGAATATACAATCAATGGAGTTCAGGCACATGAGGCAGCTAATACATTCAGTCATTATTCCTGTTGTCAAATTTTGTCCGCCGGACTTGTGGGAAATTTGGCTTGAGAAGCTTTTGCACCCTTTATTTGTTCACTCTCAACAGGCTCTCAGCATTTCTTGGGCTAGTCTTCTACACGAAGGCAGATCAAAAGTTCCAGACTACTTGTCTGTGTCAGTGGGAGAGTTAAAAGTCGAAGTAATGGAAGAAAAGCTACTTCGGGATCTAACTCGTGAGATATGTTCTCTCCTCTCCGTCATAGCTTCTCCAGCACTAAACACAGGGCTTCCATCTCTAGAACAATCTGGGCATGCCAATCGCGTGGATTCGTCTTCTCTGAAAGAATTGGAGGCGTTTTCTCAAAGCTCAATGGTTAGGTATGCTAGATGTAGCTCAATCATCTATGAATTCTATATCATTTCATTGTGTGTTTCATATTCATATTATTGTCATTGATTTCTTATTTATCTACAGTTTCCTCATGAAGCACAAACATGTGGTTCTCCCGGTGTTGCAAATGTGTCTTGAAGTTTTCACATGGACAGATGGTGAAGCCACAAGTAAAGTTTGTTCTTTCTGCTCCACGGTTTTCCTCCTGGCTATATCAACAAACAATGTGGAGCTTCGAGAATTCGTTTCTAAAGATCTGTTCTCTGCAATCATCCGTGGCTTGTCTCTCGAGTCAAATGCTATAATCAGTGCTGATCTTGTCAACCTATGTCGCGAAATATTTGTATATCTCTGTGATAGAGATCCGGCTCCTCGACAGGTTAGAATGGTTTCCTAATGGATGAAAATATCTCATTAGTATTATGATGCAGACATCGGAAAGAATGCGTGGATTTACGTTTCCGAAATTGCTTTCAGGTTCTACTCTCTCTTCCTTGCATTAAACCCCAAGATTTAGCTGCTTTTGAGGAAGCGTTGACGAAGACCTTGAGCCCGAAGGAACAGAAGCAGCATATGAAGAGTCTGCTGGTACTAGCAACAGGCAATAAGTTGAAAGCTCTGGCGGCTCAGAAGAGTGTCAACATAATTACCAACGTGTCAAGTAAGAATGTTATATAAAATGCTCAATTATTATTTGAATTATCTGTTAACACCAATTAAAACCCTGTTGAACCCATCGAACTCATGAACCAAAGCTCGCCCGGTTCAACGTCTGCGTTGAGTGCGTGTGACTGATTTTTCACGGTGTCCTCATGCTAGTATTTTGCATTTCTATTTAATTTGAGAATGTGTTCAACTAAACTTTTAACTTTCCTGTTCCACCTCCAGTGAGGCCTCGCAGCAATGTAAATGCCCCCGAACCGAGGGTTGAAGATGGGGAGCATGTTGGGTTGGCTGCAATCTTGTGAACAAACCCTTCACTGAAAATTGTACAGGAAAGAGTTTATGATACACATATACTAGAGGCTACGGCGCAATGGAGCAGTCCGTGGTGAGGAAATTAATTAAGGCAGCCTTCTTTGTTGTTATATCCTTTTCCGTTTCTTCTGCCCTATGGCCTATCCTATGTAATTTTGGACCTGAGGAGGCCATGAAATCCTTTTGATCCCCATTCACAGTTTTGGAGCTCATCGAGTGATGTAGGTTCGTCATTGTCACATGGCTGCTCACTTTATGCTTTTCGATAATCAAATTTAGTTACCCTTGATGTAGCGGGCTTATCTATCTAGTGTGTTTTACTGATGCTGATTCATGTTCGAGTTGGTGAAGTGAAGTTATGATGTTGACAGATGAAAGAATCGTCAGTCATTTTATTTATGCTTGTCCGGAATGGATTTCTCACTCGGTACTATATGACTTGAAGACTTATTTGGTTGGTGGTGTCACGCATAAGTAATCCCTATCTCAGAATTTGGTAGGATGCCTTACAGAAGGTTTCCAGTTCAGAGGTATACTATCCGAGCTTAGCCAGGCCATGCCATTGCCTGTAATCTATTTAATTAACCTTCAACATTCGATTTGGCCCGCAACTTCGACCGGTGGCCTGGAAGAGATTTAATGAAAGATCCATCTCCTAATCCCAGATGTTGCGATGCCTATTAGGTCTGTCTCATGCCGCCTAATCTGTCGAGACAACTCATTATGAGAATGAAAACGTCATTATTCCTATATGCTTATATTCGGACGCAGCGAAGACATATTCCACGACAAGCAGACTTTTCCGCACTTATCACATGCTTATCGGAAGAGTTAAGAAAAAAGGGAAAATTACGACTTCCCCCACACCACGGGTTAGAAGGACCTAGAACAATTTTAATGCATCCAGTTAAAATGTAATGTAGAATTCGATTCTGAATTGAACAGTAACATATACAAAGTGGTAGATTGAGAAGATTGAAGAAGAAAAGAGCCGGTGAAGGAAATGTGTTGTCTTTGCTCGGCTGATGCGGAGTGTGTGGCTGATCTATATTTCCCTCATTGTAACTCTCTGTTATTCGATTCTTTTAATCAACCGTTCCTTCTATGCTTGCAAACAATTGGATCCACTCTCTCTCAGTGAATATTAGAAATATGTCTAGATTACTTGCATGTAGTATGATATAATTATTTTTTTTTTGAAAAATTAAAAGTTTCTTCAATAATCCGAAAGAGCTGCTTGAAATACTCCGTTAAGTTCAATATACTAAACTTTCTATAAATACTCGACAAAATTCATTTTATCCACAGTCTTCTATTTATTATATTTTTTTTTCCACACCTCTACACGATATCTCCACTCTTCATAGACACTTCTACCTATTATAGGATTATGGCCGGTCTCTCTATACAATTATTGTTTGCTTTATTTGTTTATTGTCATCATAATTTTACTTATTTGATTTTTTTTATCTATATTCATTTTAAGTTATATATATTGATTATCTATTTTTATATAAAAGAAAAATAGAAAGTTACTACGCTGCCCAACGGGCGGGTATCAATTAATATCTATTATTGCTACAAATCAGAAGAGTATAATTGTGTAACTTTGAGTATCCCATAATACCTTGAACAAAATATTTTTAAATAATAACCACCAATAGACAAAATTAACCACTCTATTTTCTCTCCATTCTCCACAGCCTTTCCATTTTCTCCCCAGCACTCATACGCCTCCCCCCACCCTCCCCGAATGAGAAAGTCTTAATGTCACCAAAACCATGACCCACCTGGCTCCTTTTCTTTACATTGATCCGACATATCTCTTATATATATATAAAGTAGACTCCCCGAATAAGAACTCTCCATTCCTTCTAGGAGAGCTTACCGTTGACCTTTCTCTCAGCTCGTGGTGGATCGTCCCTTTATCTTCCCTATATATATATATATATATCATTTGTATAGTCATTTAAAGTGCTTTTTGAAATAGGTTATCCAGTGTACTTAGATAAACGTTCATGGAATTAATTTTTTTTAGAATTTCTGTGTGAATAGTCAAATTTAATTCCCTAGAAATATATTCCAAGACTATTCACACGGAAAATTGGGTCACGCGGATGTGAAATTAAATTTTTTTCTCTTCACACGGAAATGGAATGACCCGAGGCATGAAAAGAAATGGAATGACAACGTAAAATTCTTTTGACTAGTGGATTTGCATGTGCTTGCGCATGCCTGGATTGTTTTTGTTGCATTATCAAATGGGCACATGTAGTAAAATAGCTAATATATCTTATCAATAAACTAATCTATGTCATATGTCAGCACATATAATACGAAAACTGCAATCTAGAAAATTTGAGTATGTAACACTTTATTTACATGCAATCCCAAAAAATAAAGAAACTGTTAAAATTAATCATTATCTTTCCTTAAAAAAGTTTGTGCATCTAGTAGAGACTTTCATTGGATGCAGTGAATAGTGTATATTAAGATATATGATCAGAGAGTTAATTTCGAGATTACAATAAAATGCTATAACATCGTATTACAATAACAAGGCTCAAAGTATGAAGTGCGGAGCGAGGGAGCAACGCCGGACAGTTTGGGCATATTAATAATATGTAATATTAATAATTACATATTATTACTATTAAATCTGGGAGAGGGGCATTGACTGAACCACGCCGGACAGTTTGGGCATTAATATTAGATCAGTATCACTCTCACCTGCTCCTTTCAGATCTGACTGGGGCGCTCTATTAGTATTTGTTGTTGTTTCTTCTTCTTCTTTTTTGTGCTTTTCTTCTCAAGGATGGCTGCTGCTAATACATCCCGCCTTCTTCAGTATCCCTTCCATGAACATGCCCTGGTCCTGCAAGAGCTGAGCAAAAATTTCAGCTGGGAATGCAACATCTGTAGTTTCTCCGTGAAAGGCGCTCCGGCCTACCATTGCATAGACTGTGAGTTCTTCCTCCACAAGTCGTGCGCTGAGTTGCCTCCCGAGATTCAACATCCCTCTCATCCACAGCACCCGCTTGTATTCTCTACATCAAGCCGGAGATTTAATCCTTTTGGCTGTTATGGGTGTCCTAACGCGCTACATGGGAATTCCTATCAATGTATATATGACTGTATGATAGACTTTCATGCGAGATGTGCAGCTGCAACTCTCCCTCCTCCTGAAGAAGAAGAGCATAAGGACCAGCAAAAGCACGAGGACAAGGACCACCACAAGGAGGAGATGATTGAGCACTTTGCTCACGACCATCCTCTTGCATCCTTCCACGTGGATGCGCCAAATTCTATCAAATGCAAGGCATGCAGACGGCGGATCTCCAGTCGCGTTTATGGTTGCCGTGCCTGCATATTCGTGCTGCACGAATCTTGCGCTCTGGCACCCCGAGAGATAATGAATCATCCTTTCCATCCACAGCACCCGCTTACCTTGCTTGTCAATTCCAAGACTCTCTTTCAATGCAGAGTTTGCAAAATGTTCCGTGATTTTGCATACAACTGTAATGAATGTGATTTCAATCTTGATATTGAATGTGCTGTTTCCATTGTGCATCCTCCTCAAGATGATCCGATCTTTAAGGAGGATAGGCGAGAGATCAATCATTTTTCTCACCCCCACCAACTGACATCTTTTCATGCAAAACCGGAGTTTCTTGCCACCTGCAGACTTTGCAAAGAGGAGATATCGGGGGATTTTTACTGTTGCCCCGACTGCCCTTTCTTGCTCCACTTATCGTGTGCGGAGTTGACACAAGAGATTGTGCACCCTCTTCATCCGGACCACCCTCTGGTTTGCCAACCGGGTTATCTTGATTGCTCTTTCTGCTCTGGTTATGGGCATGACTTCGGATTCAAGTGTGAAGAGTGTCGCTTTGGCCTTCATGTGGGATGTTCTCTCAAAACTCTCTCTGCTACGAAAGAGGAATTAACTCTTAACAGTGAGCTTCTCCATAAACACCCCCTGAGGCTTCAGTTTCTAACTGAGGGACGACATTGTAAATCAGGCTTTATGGTCTGCTGCGAGTGCCCTGCTGAAGGTCTGGTTTACGTCTGTACAGATGATAACTGCGGCATGATGATCCACAAAACATGTGCTGAGCTACCACATGAGTCGGAAAACCCTATTCACCCACAGCATCCTATCCTCCTCCTTTCGGAGCCACTCGACAAGTCCAATCCTTGCTTTGCATGTCTGGAAAGCTCTGGGGGATTCACCTATTACTGTGATTATTGTAAGATCCAGTTCCATGCACATTGTGCTATTGAGAGGCCGACTCTGAAACATCCGCGTCACCAGCACAACCTAACCTATTTCAAAATCATAGGCCACAAGCCATACAGTGTGCAATGCAATGTGTGTTATGATGATTGCAGGATTGACTTCTACCGCTGTGTTCCGTGCAACTATAATCTTCACTTCAGTTGCTTGCCTCTGCCCCCTTCTACTAAACACGAATTTCATTACCATCAGCTGATGCTTCGCGATAGAGTTGTTGATGAATTTTATGATTATGAGGAGCAATACTGCGACGTGTGCGAGACGCTCAGGCACCCAGAACATGGTGTTTATTATTGCGAGGCATGTAATTATGATGCTCATATCGATTGCGTCATCCCCAAGGTAAGCCCCACATCCCAAAATTCCACCACATTTTCCAAAGCATTAAGTAGCTAGCCATGACTCTTTCTGAGTCATCCCGATCTTAATTTCTATCCTGGCAGGGAAAGGAACAGTGATTGGAAAAACCTGAAGAAGGACAAAGAAGCCATTCCTAGTCCCAGACCTTTGTTTGGAAATTAAGAAAATTGTTTCACAAATTCATAGTATATTGCCTAAGAACTATATTTCTTTTTTGAGTTAATAATATGAGACAACTAAATATAAATGATTCCCAGCTCCATGAGGATCCCCAGAAAAGTAGACAAAGGGAAGACCTTATGCTCGAGCAACTGGATGGTCAAATTTCCAGTAAAGAAGCGGAGGCGGGGGCATTGAAGAAAAAATCAGAAATGGTAATGAAAGATCTGGAGGAACTTGAGAAAAAGAAGCAAGAGATATTAAGCTCGCGGGCACAACGGGAAGCAGAGTCGAACAGGCCACGAACATGAAGTCTCGTACTGCTTTCTCTTGGCGTATTTCTCATGCTAATAGGTATCTCATGCATCCATTGGTCAAAGTAGATCATGTTCACGTCTGTTAACAGTAGATTTTTTGTTGCACTTGTCTTCTGATTATGGCCTGAAGTTACTTTTTAATTGCTAAATTGTTGAAAACGAAGTGTTCAAGTCCTGAAAAGACAATTGTGTGATCTGCACTCTCATGAGTTCCCATAAACTTTCTTTATTTGTTCTTTTATTCATTACCCGATGAGATTGTGTGCCACTAGCTTGGATAAATAAGGAAGGAACCTAGGACGTGGAAATGAAATCGGAGTCCCACGTCTTGTTATCTTTCATTGTTAACAAGTATCTAACTATATACATGTATTAGTCAAATAGTTTTTATTTCTCTGCAGGAAATAAGAATTCTAGAACTGTGAAACAAGAATGAGTTTTTTTTAATTATTATTATTATTACTTAGAAAAACTCAAGTTAAATTTAATGAAGAATATGGAACGAACGAGAGAGAAATATTAAGGGCAAAGAAATAAATAAAAAGCCTTACAATTATATAACAGGAACTGTTTTGGAACTGAAAGAAAAATGATATTGTAAAAACAATTAATATTAACGTTAAATAATTAGCTTCAATTCTAAAAAAATCAACAAATCAATCTTCAATAAAAAATAAAATAAAATTTGACAGGGCTTCACCATTTTCTTCTGCTCTGCCATTTTCTTGGCTCCTTCTTGCTCTGTTCTCCCTTGATCTTGTATAAAGAAAAATAAAATAAAATTTGGACGCGGCTTTTAATGATCAAACTTAATTTATCGGACTTGAAGATCACTGGAGAATTTTCTATCACAATGGACTTTAAAGAAATTGAAGTTTGCCATTGTATAGAGATGAGAAAGCAAAATGAATACCGCAAATTAATATGCACTACACGTAAAATGCACGTATACAGTCCGAGCAGAATGTTACTTTCTGGAATAAGCTCCGAGCCATATAGTCTGGGAGGTCTCTCAGGGGCTTATTATAAATTCGATCTTGCAATGATGGCGACTTCTTCCATTGATCTTCCATCACCTAGAAATTGTCGTGAATGTGGTTTCTTTCTCGATGTGAAATGTGCTGTTTCCATTATGCATCCTCCTCCTCCTCGAGATCATGATCAGAGTCGTAGCACAGACGATAGGCGAGATCAGATCCATCATTTTTCCCACCCCCACCAACTGACGTCTTTTCACGCAAAAGCAGAGCCGGGTGCCGTATGCGAATTTTGCCAACGGGAAATATCCAGTGATTTTTACTGTTGCCCTGACTGCCTTTTCTTGCTCCACCCATCGTGTGCCGAGTTGACACGAGATTGTGCACCCTCTTTCTGCTCTAATTAAATTAAACATGGCTTTGGATTCAAGTGTGAAGTGTCCCTTTGGCCATGAAGTGGGATGTGCTCTCCAATCCCCCTGCGCTACGAAAGAGGAATTAACTCTTCAGTGAGCTTCTCCATAAACAACCCATGAGGCTTCAGTTTCTAACTGATTGACATGATTATGAATCAGGCGATATTGTATGCTGCGAGTACCCTGCTGAAGGTCTAGTTTACGTCTGTACAGATGATTGCAACATGATAATCCATAAAACATGTGCTGAGCTACCACGTGAATCAGAGCACCCGATTCACCCAGAGCATCCTCTCCTTCTTCTTTCTGAGCCACTCGACAAATCCAATCCTTGCTTTGCATGTCTGAAAAGCTCTCGGAGATTCACCTGTTACTGTGATTATTGTAAGGTCCAGTTCCATGCGCATTGTGCTATCGAGAGGCCGACTCTACAGCATCTGCGTCACGAGCACAGCCTAACCTATTTCAAAATGATAAGCCACGAGCCATACAACGTGCAATGCAATGTGTTTTACGATGATTGCAGGATTAACTTCTACTGTTGTGTTCCATGCAGCTATAATCTTCACTTCAATTGCATGTCTCTGCCCCCTTCTGTTAAACACGAGTTCCACTTCCATACGCGGGTGCTCCGTGATAGAGTTGTTGATGAATTTTATGATTATAAGGAGCAATACTGCGTCGTGTGCGAGACACTCAGGAACCCAGAACTTGGAGTCTATTATTGCGAGGAGTGTAATTATGATGCTCATATCGACTGCGTCATCCCCAAGGTAAGCCCCCACATCCCAAAATTCCACCACATTTACCAAAGCATTATGTAACCATCACTCTTTCTGAGTCGTCCTCCTGATCTTAACTCCTGTCTGTATAAAATGTTGGAGAAACCTAAATAAGGAAAAAGAAGCCACTCCTAGCTAGGCCTTTGCTTGGAAAGATAATTGTTGCACAATTCATAGTATATTGCCTAAGAACTATGTCTCCTTTTCAAGTTAATAGTATGAAACTAAGGTTGTGTTGATAACTTCAATTAACTGCTGAAATTAATTTGACTTATTTATAGCGATGTCCCTGAACTTTTTTGATTTTACAATCTGGTTCATTTCTCGATTTTTCCCTCGGGGGGAGGAGGGCGGTGGTGGCTGGAACCGAGGCCACTATCGCCCCCTTCCATCTCCACCATCTCCGATACTGTCTTCTCCTCTCTCTCTCTCTCTCTCTCTCTCTCTCTCTCTCTCTCTCTCTCTCTCTCTCTCTCTCTCTCTCTCTCTCTCTCTCTCTTTCTCTTTTCTGTTTTCAATAATTGAATTTTAAAATATGGGGTGTAAAAAAAATTAAATATCGGAGGGGGAATATTCTCCCACCAAGACGAATCTCAATCAATGGTTGCACGATCTTCCCCGAGTTCCAGCCTTCTCCGCTTGCACTTTTCACCAATCTCTCGTATTTTGTGATCACTGCTATAAATACCCCAAATCAAGGAAATCGAGGTCAGCTGGGGACTAGGGAAGGTTTCCTAAAGAGCCCTCTCGACGCTCTAGTTAGAGTATTTCTAGGTTGAGGGCTTAAATCACAATAAGGGAACGGTGAACTTTTCTTTTATGTATAATGAACCAGTATTTATATCAGGAGGCCATACTAGACGGACCGATGATGGGCTTTGAGTATTTTTATGGGCCCGAGGTCCACTGGGCTTGGGTGTATGACGAAGGTCGGCTCGACTAACCCCTCGAGGGGCCTGCTGGGCCTGACAAGTTCACCGAGCATGCGCGGGTTGCGGGCTTGGACGGCCTCAACAAACGGACCTCTCGGTTTCCTCGCGATTATTGTTCGACCCACTAGCAGCTTGCCGGGCCAAACATGTTCGCCGAGTCTCTTTAGATCGTTGAGTTTTCTCCTTATCAGCTTCTGTCAATGGTCGATCTTATTCTACACTCCCCTCCACCGAGGTCGCCGGCATCCACCAAACAAAAGAACATGGTGTGATTTGTCCCTACCCCAAACCACAAGAGGTGTTTTTGTCTTTTTTCCATAAATATATATATATAAATATATGCATATATTTATTTACTTATATACGTTATTTCACAATGGAATAGAGTACTCATGAAGCACCCAACTTAGGGTCCATTGAATCAAGCCTTTGGATGCAAGGATTTGGTTTCCTTAGTCCTACCAAATGAAAGCATAACAAGAAAACATATCATATATCATATCAATTCCATCCATATATATATATATATATCTCATGCCTAACCATTTGCAATTCTCAGGAGAAGAGAAAGATTCAAACCGATTTACTCTTAAATTCTAGGCACTCAAACAGCTATAAAGGTCGATCATATAATCAATAAAAAGGTCAACCAATCAAAAGGTATATTGAGGCGACAAGTTCTTCTTAATAAACTTAATAGCCTAATCCTTATAATTCAACATGCTGAAATCCTATAAACTCACATAAGGTAGAGTATAAGTCATAAGCTTAGGAACTTAATACGATCGGCTTCTTCTAGTCGTTCTACCCCCATTCCATACTCTTTACTTCCCATCAGTATTCTCTTTGCAATAATAAGAACCAATCAATAACTGATTTATCTTATTCCTCAAATCATCATTTTAGCTTCACAATTTCAAACAAGTAGTTATGTAGATTAAATTGCTATGGCAGCTAGGTTAGTAAAAAAATATATCTATCACCAAGCCCAATAAATCATTTCCATGCTATTAAACCGCCAATCGACAATCTCCAACTTAATAACATAACTAAAATTACCCAATTCTATAGCAGCAAAGGAAAGCTAAATAACTTGACAAAACTCAGGTTATATTAGTCATTTAACCACAGTTAGAAATCCTAAAATCAACTATTAAACCAACTTCTTCAACTCAACACCCAAACATACTACTACTTTCTAATTTGCTAAAACACAATAGGACTAATTAATTAAAAGAGAAACCTAATCAGCAATACATACCCAAAACCCATCAATAACGGGTCACCATGTCAAGGCCTTCCTCGCAGTGTTCTCCAATTTCCCAAAATGCAGACTTGAAGAAGGCAGGGAAAACTATGGGCTCAAGGGAAGTTATTTGGGCCACGGGGGCTCTAAATGTTTCTCAAGCCCATACTTAACAATCTGCACTATAATTATAATATATGTATATAGTATATATATTTCCGTGTGTGTTATAATGCCATCAAAATAGACACACTATATATATGCATAGTATATGCATGAGTGTGTAAAAATACCGGGTCTCACAATATACAAATGGAGAATAAAGAAAAGAAAAGAAAAAAAAGGGATTTTTTTCCCCCCCCAATTCCTTTTGAAACAGTCGGTTAAGAAAAGACATAATCTGGTTCAGCACCTGGACCATCTAGGATTCATCCTTACTGTTAGATAGATCAGTCACTGGCGGCAAGAAACTGCAATCAAAATCCAGTATTTCTTCGTTCTCTTCATTGGAAAATCATCACGTTTTCTAAGGAACCGTTGCTTGTGCTCGTATACCATAAAAATCGTGATCTGGATGAACTTCTTTTAATGGTACATGAAATTCTCCTTGATCGTTTCTATGTTTCTGAGATGACCAAATTTTATGGGACTTGAAGATCACTGGCGAATTTTCTATCACAACGGACTATAAAGAAATTGAAGTTTGCCATCATTTAGAGACGAGAAAGCAAAATGAATACAGCAAATGAATATGTTGTATATGCGCTGCCTATAAGATATATGGATACAGTCTGAGCAGAATGCTACTTTCTGGAATAAGCTCCGAACCATATAGTGTGGGAGTTCTCTCAGGGTGTTATAAATTCGATCTTGCATTTATGGCGGCTTCTTCCATTGAACTTCCATCACCTAGAAATTGTTCCGTGCAACCCATCACCAAATCAAGAAAAGGCAATAGGTGACACAGCGTCCACGTGAAGAACCTTTCACAGATCCGTTGATTCGGCATAATACCGGAACTACGACCTTTAATCTCCTATTGATTATTTGAATACCTAGGAAATTAGCATCCAACTCGAATCGAATCCGAGAATGGGCGAAAGAGTATGGTAGCTCTAAACTTTATTAAAAAAATCAACAACCATTTAATCCTAGGGTTTACATCTCTTAAATAGGAATTAAAACGCTTAATTTACACGAAAGACATAAAATTTTATTAAAATTGCAAAAACGTCCAAGTAACATAAAAATGCCCGTTTAAGGCTCTAAATGATGGAATTCGGCATAAATCTCGTCTTTTCACGGGTGAAGGCGTAAGTTGTGCTCAGGAGGTCGTTTCCCTCGAGACAGGGTCGTTATAACCTGTTTTTCTCGAGGTACCGATTTGTCACGTCTTTTGTCACATCAATAGGGAAGCATACACCGATAGAGATAACAAGGGGACTAAGTCAAGGACCACATGATCATACATGGAACTGAATCCAAATAATATACTTTCACCTGAGAAAGTAAAAGTAACAATTAAGAGCAAATCCGTAATCATTGCAGTTCAGCATACAATAAATGAAAATAGGAATCGTATCGCCTATTCCATGACTCAATCTTTCTCGCCTCGAAAAGTTGGGATGGTTTTAGACATAAGCTTTTGTGGGAGTGGTAGCATATTTCCATGTAACACGAGCCGCAAAAATCGTAGGATGTATCACCAACTAGCCCGCTCAGTGTGTGGCACAGCATCAAAAATCTCTTTCATGGTGTTCTTCCATCCATTTCAATCTAATGGAACAGATAATTATCACCAGGTTCTATGTCTCAGTAGTTCCTGCAAATTATCGAGACATAACTACCAGTAAATACTCTGAAAATTCAGATCCGGGGTGCAGCTGATGTCGGTTCTCATGCATATATGCATCACATTGATAATGAAATAACACTGCCGCCTACTCCAAGTAAAGGAAATGGTCATTGGCTGATTATATACCGGGAATTGGCACAACATAATTTCCTTGTTCAAGAACCCAAGCGGGTGCCAGTTGTACAGGAGAGGAGTACACCCATTCTCTTTTGCAAAGCTCTCCATCCGAAGATAGATCTTCTTGATCTTGTTCACATTCTCCTTCCAGAATCTAGCTAGGGTGCTTTGCCTTGCAGAAAATCGGATTCTTATTAGTAGTTAAAAGGGGACAAAAGGGAAACATGCCAAGACGTTGTCGTGGCCTAGGAGCCATTGTCCTCTAACAATCACTAACTATCACCCCTACGACGTCGCCGGTAGATTCTGACACCACCAGTGACCTCGTCTTTGGTGTTATTGGCTGGGTTGAGCCGAGCAGGTGCAAGGGGACAAAAGTTGCTCCGTCTCATAGTTTAGGGGGCAAAAAGTTGCTCAGTCTCATAGTTTAGGGAGTGATACGATAATTTTTCTAATTGAGCTTTTAAGTGGATTGTTGACGTGGATGACACGTAAGATAATGGTAATGGTGGTAGCCATGTGTCAACTTGAAGTCTAGGTTGGGCATATTTACTGGGGAAGATTAATTTGGGAATTATTTTCAAAATGGAAATTATTTTGGGGAAAAGCTCGCCAAGGAGCGGGGTTCTTTTATAAAAAAACTATCGATTGGGTCTTTCAAGTTACCACAACCTCCAGATTGATCCTTGGAGAAATCTTACCATCAATATAGTCCCTGACGTTTTATTTTGCCTATCAAAACAGGCCGTCGTTAAAACGACAAGACAAAAATCTGTTGTGGCATCATAAGTGACCGATGCCGTAAATTGGTCCGTTTAACTCTAAAAGCGAAGTCGCCTTGTTCTTCTAGAAAATTTTTAAAAAAAAATTCAAAAAAAAAAAAATCAAATGAACGGAGGGGAGCCACCGCAGGAGCTCCACCCTCTGCTCCCTTTTCTCTTTTTTCTTTTGGGCTTGTCTCTGTCTTTTTCCAGTCAAAAGTAATATATGTTGCCGGCCACTATATTTAAATTAAATTAATAATAATAATAATTTGTTATATGTACCCAGCTAAGTAAGCTGGCTGTTGGGACGTGATCAGTATCACTCTCACCTGCTCCTTTTAGATCTGACTGAGGCGCTCTATTAGTATTTGTTGTTGTTTCCTCTTCTTCTTCTTCTTCTTCTTCTTCTTCTTCTTTATGTTTTTTTGTCTCAAGGATGAATGCCAAAACCCCCAGACTTCTTAAGTATCCCTTCCATGAACATGCCCTGGTCCTGAAAGAGCTGAGCAAAAATTTCAGCTGGGAGTGCCACTTCTGTAGTTTATCCTCGAAAGGCGGTCTGGCCTACGGTTGCATAGAGTACTGTGAGTTCTTCCTCCACAAATCATGCACCGAACTGCCCCCCGAGATTCAACATCCCTCTCATCCACAGCACCCGCTTGTATTGTCCGTATCAAAACCGACGCGTCGCTGTTATGGGTGTCCTTACCCGCTACGTTGTCTGTTCATCTATCAATGTCGTGACTGTCAAATAGGCTTACATGTGGGATGTGCAGCTGCAACTCTCCCTCCTCCTGAAGAAGAAGAAGAAGAGCATAAGGATGAGCAAAAGCACGAGGACAGGGACCACCACGAGGAGGACATGATTGAGCACTTCGCTCATGACCATCCTCTTTCATCCTTCCACGTGGATGCGCCAAATTATATCGAATGCAAGGTATGCGGAAAGGGTATCTCCGGTCGCGTCTATGGTTGCCGTGCCTGCATATTCGTGCTGCACGAATCTTGCGCTCTGGGACCCCGAGAGATAATGAATCATCCTTTCCATCCACAGCACCGGCTTGCTGGCGGGTGTCTCGAGGATTCAGTTAGATGCGACGTCTGCAACCGTTACTGTAGCTTTGCATACAGCTGCAATGAATGTCATATCAATCTCGATGCCAAATGTGCTGTTTCCATTGTGCATCCTCCTCCTCGAGATCATGATCAGAGTCGTAGCACAGACGATATGCGAGATCAGATCAATGATCTTTCCCACCCCCGCCAACTGACATCTCTTCATGCAAAAATGGAGCTTGAAGCCACCTGCAACCTCTGCAGGAAGAAGATATCGGGTGATTTTTACTGTTCGCCTGGCTGCCCTGTCCTGCTCCACCAATCGTGCGGCGGCTTGCCCCAAAAGATAGTGCACCCTCTTCATCCAGACCACCCTCTCATTTGCCAAACAGATCTTGATCGTAATTGCTCTTTCTGTTCTGGTTATGCGGAGGCCTTTGTATTCAAGTGTGAAGAGTGTCACTTTTCCCTTCATGCGGGATGTGCTCTCCAATCTGTCTCTGCTACGAAAGAGGAATTAACTCTTAACAGTGAGCTTCTCCATGAACACCCCATGAGACTTCAGTTTCTAACTAAGGGACATCGTTATAATTCAGGCAGTATTGTCTGCTGCGAGTGCCCTGCTGAAGGTCTGGTTTACGTCTGTACAAATTATTGCAGCACGATGATCCATAAAACATGTGCTGAGCTACCACGTGAATTAGAACACCCTATTCACCCACAGCATCCTCTCCTTCTTTCTTTTGAGCCACTCGACAAATCCAATCCTTGCTCTGCATGTCTGGAAAGCTCTCGAGGATTCACCTATTACTGTGATTATTGTAAGATCCAGTTCCACGCGCATTGTGTTATGAGGAGGCCGACTCTAAAACATCCGCGTCACGAGCATAGCCTATCCTATTTCAAAGAGATAGGCCGCGATCTCTACGGGGCACAATGCAATGTTTGTTACGATGAGTGCAGGATTGACTTCTACCGCTGTGTACCCTGCAACTATAATCTTCACTTCAGTTGCCTGCCTCTGCCCCCTTTGGTCAAACACGAATTCCACTTCCATCAGCTGGTGCTATGTGATAGAGTTGTTGACGACTTTTATGATTATGAGGAGCAGTACTGCGATGTGTGTGAGACACTCAGGCACCCAGAACAGGGTATTTATTATTGCGAGGAGTGTAATTATGATGCCCATATCGATTGCGTCATCCCCAAGGTAAGCCCCACATCCCAAAATTCCACCACATTCTTATTCTTGGAAGCATTACATGGCTAGCCACGACTCTTTCTGAGTCATCCCCATCTTAATTTCTGTCTCGAGAATGAAGCAATGATAGGAAAAACCTGAAGAAGGAAAAAGAAGCCGCCGCTCTTAGCTAGACCTTTTCTTGGAAAGAAAATTGTTGTACAATTCATAATATATTGTCTATGAATTATATATCTTTTTCAAGTTAATGATATGAAACTAAATATATAAATGATTGCCATCTCCAGGCAAATCTCGAGAAAAGGAGACAAATGGAGGACATTAAGCTCAAGCAACTGGATGAACAAATTGCCAGTAAAGAAGCGGGAGCAGAGACATTGAAGACAAAAATGGAATTGGCAAAGAAAGAATGGGAAATGTCAAAGGAAAAATGGGAAATAGCAATGAAAGATCTGGAGGAGCTTAAGAAAAAGAGACGAGAGATACCGAGCTCTTGAGCGCAACAGCAAGAAGAGTCGGAGTCGGACAGGCCATGACCTTGGAGTTTCGTAATGCTCTCTCTTGGCATATCGTTCATAATAATAGGGATCTCATGCATCCAATTAGTCAAAATAGATTTTATTCATTATGTGCGTTTGTAAGCAGAGATCTTATTCTGCGCTTGTCATTCTGATTATGATCTAAAATTACTTCTTAAGGACCAGATCACTGATTATTGCAAGTGTTTAAAAGTATTTCTGAAAAGCCAAATTGCGTGATCTGCACTCTCATGAGTTCCAATACACTTTCTTTACCTGTCCATTTATTCATTAGCCAATTTTCATCTTCGAAAATTTACATAGGAGAATCCCCATTTACTGAAGCATTACGCAGGCCCCTCCAACGGGACATATGATCCAATGGAACATATGTATGGAAAACTGTCATGATCGTATGATATTACAAAACGCTTTATCCAATTATTTAAATTTAATTTAATAGCTAGCTGCCCTATAGACACTTTCGTTCTTTTCTTCGTCTTTTTTCCCTATCAAATAGTAGTATCTTGCCGGCCAATATATTAAATTAAATTAATAATAGTTATATGTACCCAGCTAAGCAAGGTAGCGGTTGGGACATGATCAGTTTCACTTTCACCTGTTCCTTTTAATTCTGAGGCGCTCTATTTGTTGTTGTTTCTTCTTCTTCTTCTTTGCAAGAGCTGAGGGAAAGTTTCAGATTTGGTAATTGCTATATCTGCCGATTGTCTGTGAAAGGCAGTCTAGCCTACCATTGCATGGACTGTGAGTTCTTCATCCACAAATCCTGCGCTGAATTGCCTCCCAATATTCAGCATCCCCCTCATCCACAGCACCCGTTTGCGATTATTGGATCCTCAAGTGCTACTGAGCTCTGTACGGGGTGTGTTATTTATATACATCTAGATGATTATCGTTATAAATGTCGTCTTTCCTGCGGAGTAGACTTGCTCGTGGGATGTGCAGCTGCAACCCTCCCTCCTCCTGAACAAGAGCACAAGGACCAGCAGGAGCACGAGGACAAGGACTACCATGAGGATGAGATAATTCAGCACTTTGCTCACGAGCATCCTCTGGCATCCTTCCACGTGAATGTACCAAATTGGATCCGATGCAGGGCTTGCGGAGACAAGATTTCCAGTTGTGTCAATGATTGCCGTGCCTGCATATTCATGCTGCACGAATCATGCTATCTGGCACCCCGAGAGATAATGAATCATCCTCTCCATCCATAGCACCCGCTCACCTTGCTTGCTGATCTCGAGGATGAGATGGAATGCGATGTATGCAATTATGAACCAAGGTTTGCATACAACTGTAATGAATGTGGTTTCATTCTCGATGTGAATTGTGCTGTTTCCATTATACATCCTCCTCCTCGAGATCATGACCAAAATAGCACAGATGATAGGGGAGAGATCCATCATTTTTCCCACCCCCACCAACTGACATCTTTTCACGCAAAAGCAAAGCTAGGTGCCATATGCTAATTTTGCCAACAGGAAATATTCAGTGATTCTTACCGTTTCCCCGACTGCCTTGTCCACCCATCGTGTGCCGAGTTGACACAAGAGATTGTGCACCCTCTTCATCCGGAACACCCTCTCATTTGGCAAGAAGGTCGTGTTGATCGCTCTTGCTGCTCTAATTATATTAAACATGGCTTTGGATTCAAGTGTGAAGGGTGTCCCTATGGCCTTGCTGTGGGATGTGCTCTCCAAACTCTCTCTGCTATGAAAGAGGAATTAACTCTTAACAGTGAGCTTCTCCATAAACACCCCATGAGGCTTCAGTTTCTAACCGAGGGACATGATTATGAATCAGGCGGTATTGTCTGCTGCGAGTGCCCTACAGAAGGTCTAGTTTACGTCTGTACAGATGATTGCGACATGATGATCCATAAAACATGTGCTGGGCTACCACATGAATCAGAACACCCTATTCACCAATAGCCAGAGGTGTGCACGGATACCTGGTATGCTCGAAACTGGCCGGAACCTACCCTAGGACGGGGTTCGGGTAGCTCGTATTGAAAATAGAGTAAGGTTTGGGTATTAAAATAAAGAACTGGTGAAAATAGGTTCCGGTTCCTGCATATAGAGTACTCAGAACCGGAACTTGTATCCGGACCCTATAATAATTTTCCCAAGTTATATTCCGATATATTTCTTCTTTTTACATTACCCTCTTCCACTCTGTCTCTGTCTCTGTCTCTCTCTCTCGGTGGAAGGTTCGCATTCCTCATCGTCAGCAGCTTTGGTTCGACGACCTCGGTGTGTCCTCAGTGAGATGAATTCGTATTACGGATGTTTAGTTATGTAGATGAATTGATGATACATATTACTCTTTGTTGTAGATGTATTTGTGAATTAATGTAAAACTATGTCGACATTCTGTTTGGTGTGATTACTGATTATAAATAAGATATTTTCGATTTTATTTAGCGAGACAAAAAAATTTACAAGTCCCAACAAAATACCTGGAACCTGTGATATAATACAAGTTTCGGATATATTCTGGTTTCAGGACTCAACAGGGCAGGGTCTGGTTCCAAAATCTTGGAACATGTTCATTACAGGGTAGGGTCCGTGTATCGTGGAAAAAAAAAAAGGGTACCCGGACCCGAACACCCATACCCACAGCACCCTCTCCTTCTTTCTTCTGAGCCACTCGACAAATACAATCCTTGCTTTGCATGTCTGGAAAGCTCTCGGAGATTCACCTATTACTGTGATTATTGTAAGATCCAGTTCCATGCACATTGTGCCATCGAGAGGCTGACTCTGAAACATCTGCGTCACGAGCACAGCCTAACATATTTCAAAATGATAGGCCACAAGCCATACAGCGTGCAATGCAATGTGTGTTACGATGATTGCAAGATCGACTTCTAAATGATTAAATTTTCAGCACTTAATTTTAAGTGCTTCATTTTAAATCCAAACAAACATAATCTAAATATATAAATGATGGTCAGCTCCAGGTAAATCTTGGGAAAAGAAGACAAATAGAAGACATTATGCTCAAGCAACTGGATGAACAAATTGCCAGTAAAGAAGCGAGGGCAGAGACATTGAAGATAAAAATGGAATTGGCAAAGAAAGAATGGGAAATGTCAAAGGAAAAATGGGAAATAGCAATGAAAGATCTGGAGGAGCTTAAGAAAAAGAGACGAGAGATATTGAGCTCTTGAGCGCAGCAGGAAGAAGAGTCGGACAGACCATGACCTTGGAGTTTCGTAATGCTTTCTCTTGGCATATAGTTCATAATAATAGGGGATCTCATGCATCCAATTGGTCAAAATAGATTTTATTCATTATGTGCATCTGTGAGCAGAGATCTTATTCTGCGCTTGTCATTCTGATTATGATCTAAAATTACTTCTTAAGGACCAGATTACTAATTATTGAAGTGTTCAAGTACTTCTGAAAAGCCAAATTGTGTGATCTGCACTCTCATGAGTTCCTATACATTTTCTTTACCTGTCCATTTATTCATTAGCCAATGCAGATTGTCTGCCATATGAGCTTGAATAATAAGGAAGGAACCTTACTTATATCCAAAGGAAACAAACAAAAAAAAAACAAAAAAAACAAAACAAAAAGAATGTGGGCTTCTTTGTATGAGCTTTCGGGCATGGCCTGATTCCACCTCAGTAAGCAAAGGCACACCCTATGGTTATTGGCTCATCCAAGTTCAATGGGGACGCAATGCTGGGTCAAAAGCACAAACGATTTTAAGAAAGGAACTGACAAAGAGGGAAAAAGGGGTGCACATATCAACCACATTAGTAAATCCTGGAATCATTGAGCAGAGTTACAACATGATTAGGGCTGTCGGCCTAGAGGCTTGTGCTACCCATGACTTAAAATATATTTGTAAAAAGTAGTCTTATCAAAAAGAAAATTATCTTAATTATTAGTAGAAGTAACAAAATCTAGTTATGGATCATGGGTAGTTATAGAAACTTATTCTACAACAAATGTTGATAAACACAATAGAAAAAAACAGTATATATCTTAAGGGCCTTCTTCAGTAGGGATTTTTAGATTTTTCATACTATATAAGATCAATATGAGCCCTTATATTCTCTTCATTTACTATGGACCGTCTATTATACATAATATTTTTTAAGTATCACCATTCTTTACTTTCTTATTTTCCTCCCACAAACCTTCAACGGTGTTACAAAATGAAAAGTAGATATCCTGACATGTCAGGGTGGTGAACTAATGATGAGAATGTTGTTCCACACTATCGAATATGAATATGACTGGATTGACAAAACTTGCTTTAGATGATGGTTTTTTTTTTTTTTTTTAAAAAAAAAACAAGAGTCGATTATCCTTCGAAGACTTCTGCAATGTTCCAAGTCTACTTTTGCAATAGCTAAACTAGAATTTCCGATGGCAAATTCTTAAAGGCACTGCTTGGCTCATATCTTATACAGAATAATTAGGGGCCACCCGTCTCATGATGTCTTAATGCAGCGGTCCTATCTCATTGTTGTCTCAGAGAACAGATGATCCCACCATGGAAAATTAATTGACCTCGAGGGAGACGTACGTCTAAGTAATACAAGTCGGGTAAGAAATTCATTACATAATGCAACACCATCCGTTGTTTGCCGGTATATTATTGATGATGCGGTGCGACGGTGATGCAGGCTTTAACCAGTTTTATTTTCTAAGCCGATTTGTTGATTCAATTGAAACCGATTTGCTTAACCAGTTTGGTTCAATATTGCACATGGCGCAATAAAAGGAATCCATGTCATCAACCTGGATTTGGGATGGGATCGAAGACTAAGATTGATGAAAAGAATTGTAGACGAAAATCACATTTTATATAATAAAGGGACCAAATCGTGATTTTATAGGGTTGTTTTTGAAATTTAAAACTTATAAAAATGAATGGTCTAGATTAGATTGAGGGAGATCTAAGGGCTAAGATTAGTTATGCATGATGTGAAATCTGCACGGTAGAATTTGGAATATCTTAAAGGATGATACTACCACGGTTGTTTTATTCTTGGTCGTCAGATTCCTTATTTAAAATTGTGATCGTACACGTGTTATAGATTTTTTTACTTTAAGATTCACCCCTCACATTTTGACTATCAATATTTTTTACTACGCATCTTCTCATCAATGTTCGGTCTCATCGGTGAACGAGTCGGATCCGCTTCGATATTAATTCGAACTGAATTGCACCGGCAAATTATGTAATCGCCTTATGTTGGAAGCTCCTTTTATGTCGTCCACTTATCTACATGTGGGCTTCGTCTTCTTCCTCTTCGTTTCTCCTTATAGGGGGGAATGTGGGAACAAATTGAGGAATCATGCCTCCCATCCGTCCCATCTATCTCTGTGTTTGTGCTAGAGAGAAGCTGGGCATAATTGGTCAAATTAGGGTTCATATTGGATGAATTTGGGTTCATATTTATTTAAGAAATTTTTGTGAGTAAAAAAAGCAATTGCTGTGAGGACCTATTTTAATTAAGCTTAGTTCCATTACGTGTATTTGATGGGTCAAGAGTGATCAGGAAGGCATTGGGAGCAAATCTTGAACTTCTGTGGACATTGAAAAAAAATAAAAATCAATTATGTATGTAGATGATCAATTCTTGCAAGAATAAATTAATTAAGTAGTTTCTGGATATGTGTGTATACGCATGGATGGCATAGGCTTGGCTCTGCTGTACATATGGTTTTGATGTTACTGCTAATGAAATTACTCCACCAATCAATTGGACGGCGACTGATTGCTGAGAAGGGTGGACGGCAATCAGGGCGGGAGCCACCTCGACTATTCAGCAAGAAATTTACCGAACTGTGAGGTCGAGAGTGAAGGGGGAGGAAGGGGAGGAGTCCGGCTCGAGCTGGAGGCAGAGTCGGGAAGGGCAGGTGGTCTCGGGGCGGTGATGATTGTCGACGAAATTAAATTTTTCATGGGTGGTTTTAGGGATTCTTCGAGATTGTATGTTTGCTTCAATTTTTTCTTGTTCATTTGGAGAAGAGGAACCGAAGACGATATCGTACAGTGTTTCTTTATTTTTTGAAACAATTAAATTATTTTTTATTTGGTTGAACCGGTGCAATTTGATACGATTTAATACCGAAGCAAATCCGGCTCGTTCATGGGTGAGACTGAGCGTCGATGAGCAGATGCATGACCAAAATTATTGATAGTCAAACTATGAGGTTGAATCTTAAACTAAAAATACTTAAGACACGTGTACGGCCAGGATTTTATATAAAGGGATCTAACGGTTAGCAATAAAACAACTGTAGTGGTTGTTTTTACTTGTCAACTATCGTAGAATCTCCAATATATTAAAACTTCATTTTTTTACTTAGATAAGTAGATAGTGGCAGAAAAAAACTTAGATAAGCAGATAACATATCGACGATTTTTCACAAATTCCATAATAATTAAGGGAAAAAAGAGTAACTTGTCCGGAAAAAAGTATAATTGTATCACAGTTTCTATAATGGAGCATAAACCTTGTAGGATTAAAGGGACATAACAAATTGATTCTCCGATTACATAGAGAATTTTTTTTTTTTGATAGAGAAACGAGACTAACGCCTACGATTACATAGAGATATTACCAGTCACATAAGCTGAAAATTATTACGAAAGACAGAAATTTTGAGAAATTATAATTAGCCATCCGCGCATCAGCATTAACACCGCATAAACATAATAATGGAAGAAAATTTTATGAAATAAGAATTCTTGAACTGTTAAATAAGAATAAGTTTTTCTTATTATTACTTATAAAAACTCAACTTAAAGTTCATGAAGAATATTGTAACAAATGAAAGAGAAATATTAAGGGCAAAAAAATAAGCAAAAAGCCTTACAATTATAAAACCGAAACTGTTTTGGAGCGGAAACAAAAATGGTATTGTCAAAACAATTAATAGTAATGTTATTAAGATTTTTATTTCCTTATACTAAGTCATGAGTCTTTTTTGTCATTGAAAAAAGAGATTTTTGTCGGTGAAAGAGAGGGAATGATCAATAATATCTAAATTCGCTCAAACATCTCTATTCAATGAATATAAAATAGACGTTTGATTTTTGTATCAATAATAACATAAACACCCAAAACATGGTGTTTATTATTGCGAGAAGAGTAATTGTGCTGCTGATATCGACTGCGTCACCCCCAAGGTAAGCCCCACATCCCAAAACTCCACCCCATTTTCCGAAGCATTTTGTATCCATCACTCTTTCAGAGTCATCCCAATCTTAATTTTTGTACCGGGAAAGGAACAATGATTGGAAAAACTAGAAGAAGGAAAAAGAAGCCGCTCCTAGACCTTTGCTTGGAAATTAAGAAAATTGTTGCACAATTCGCAGTATATTGCCGAAGAAGTATATTTCTTTTTCGAGTTAATAATATGAGACGACTAAATATAAACAATTGCCAGCTCCAGGTAGATCCCGATAAAAGAAGACAAATGGAAGACCTTATGCTCAAGCAACTGGATGAATAAATTTCCAGTGCAGAAGCAGAGGAAGAGGGATTGGAGGCAAAATCAGAAATGGTAACGACAGATATTGAGGAACTTAAGAAAAAGAAGCAAGAGATATCAAGTTCTCTGGCACAACTGGAAGCAGAATCGGACAGGCCATGAACATGGAGTCTCGTAATGCTTCCTCTTGGCATTTTTTTTCATACTAATAGAGATCTCACGCATCCATTGGTCAAAATAGATTTTATTCATTATGTGCGTCTATTAGCAGATCTTATTTTGCGCTTGTCATCCTGATTATGGCCTGAAATTACTTCTTAAGGGCCAGATCATTGAAAATAAAATGTTCAAGTACACTTCTGAAAAGTCAATTGGTTGATATGCACTCTCATGAGTTTGTATAAACTTTCCTTGCTTACCTTTTATTCATTACCCAATGCAGATTGTCTGCCATGAGCTTGGATAAATAAGGAAGGAACCCAGGATGAGGAATTGAAATCGGAGTCCCGCATGTCTTGGTATATTTCATTGGTAACAAGTACCTGATTATACATGTATTTGTCAAATAGTTCACAGTCGATTTGATGCAATCCCTTTTCTTGTCAACTGTTACGATAGTATAACGTGAATTTTCATGCGAACCTTGTGTATGCTTTCCAGCTTTATCGTGACTACTATTTCCAACATGACAAATTCTAGTGTGCACTTTCCAAAATTCACATCATGTCAAAGATCAGATGCCACGAGTTTAAATATGCTAACACGAACAGTAACCTGAGCATCTCAGCTGGAAATTTCGACAAAATATTTGTTCAAGGGACCTAAAATAAATAAATAAACATTGTACAATAAGATGAGCATATCAGCAGTGCATCAAACAAAGCAAACAATGGTAATACCATCGCTTAAAAGCCACGACACTGACCATATTTACTGATGCATAAAACTATATTGAGTGCGATGTAGAATGCTTCTTTACTTTCCTTATTCTTTACACATAGAAGAATAAAATACTCTACCAGCCCAAATTTTCAATAAACCATGTCATTTCTATCAAAAAGAAATTCGTGATTCGGCATGAATGCAGCAAAGCTAAATCAACTAACAAGCACAGACAGCTCAGATTATATACCTACAAAGTCGATGATGTGCCACCTGTCTCAAGGCCCGAAGCTTTACCGAAGAAATGCCCCATAATTATAATGCAGTTTCTATAAGGAGCATAAAATTTGTAGGGTTGAAGGGACATAAAATATTGATTATCCGATTACATAGAGGTATTACCAGTGAGAAAGGCTGAAAATTATTACTAAAGATCTATTTGAATTCAAGATAAGTTAAAGAAGTTTTGAGAAATTTTTAATTAGCCATCCGTGCATCCGGTAACACCACATAAATAAATATAATAATGAAAGAAAAGTTTATGAAATAAGAATTCTTGAACTGTGAAATAAGAGTGGCCAAAAAAAAAACTGTAAAATAAGAATGAGTTTTTTTTTCTTATTATTATTACTTATCACAACTCAACTTAAAGTCCATGAAGAATATTGGAACTAACGAAAGAGAAATATTAAGGGCAAAGAAATAAATAAAAAGCCTTACAATTATATAATCGAAAGTGTTTTCAAAACAATTAATATTAACGTTAAACAATTAGCTTTATTTAAAAAAAAAGATTTAACGCATCAATCTTCAATAAAGGAAAAAAATAAATAAATTTGGACAGGGCTTCACCATTTTCTTCTGCTCTGCCATTTTCTCAGCTCTTCTTGCTCTGTTCACCCTTGGTCTTCTTGCGCAGAGATCTCTCAACTGTCTGCTTAGCCTTACACTAACTGAACACTCACTCAAGACAAGAACTTGTCTGCGTATATACAGATGGAAAATGAACTGTCTAGCCCACCGCCCACCGCCCACCGCCCACCGCCCACCGCCAGCCCCCCCATCCAACCCCCACAAAAAAAAAAAGAAGGAGAAAAAGGGTCCTGCTTTTTCCAATTCTTTTGGAAACAGTCGGTCAAGAAAAGACATTATCTGGTCCAGCACCTGGACCGTTTAGGATTCCTCCATGCTGTTAGATCAGCAAATCCGTAATCATTGCAGTTCAGCATACAATAAATTGAAAGAGGATTCGTATCGCTTATTCCATGAATCAATCTTTCTCGGTCTGAAAACTTCCGGAGCATTTGGGATGGTTTTAGACGTGAGCTTTTGGGGAACTGGTAGCATGTTTCCATGTAACATGAGCCGTGAAATCGTAGGATGTATCACCAGATAGCCACCTCAGTGAGTATGGCACAGCATCAGAAATCTCTTTCATGTGCTCTTTCGTCAATTTCAATTTAGTGGAACCGATATTATCGTCCAAGTTCTTTATCTTAGTTGTTCCTGCAAATTATCGAGACATAACTACCAGTAAACACTCTGAAAATTCAGATCCGGGGTACAGCTAATATCTGCTCTCATGCATCTATGCATCGCATTGATAATGAAAGAACACTGCCGCCTACTCCCGGTAAAGGAAATGGCACAACATAATTTCCTTGTTCAAGAACCCAAGCGAGTGCCAGTTGTGCAGGAGAGGAGTACACCCATTCTTTTTGGCAAGGTTCTCAATCCGAAGATAGATCTTGTTCTTGTTGACATTCTCCTTCCAGAATCCAGCTAGGGTGCTTTGCCTTCTAAATTCGGTGAAACATCTCTTGTAAAATAGAAGTTCGATTTTGTATCAACATTTGGCGCCCCATGTGGGAAACTTTCAAAAAGAAATGTCACGGCTTAAGAACAAGATACAAGTAACGATGCGCTTCTCCAAACGATTGAGGTCCACTAAACCAAGTGGGTGTGCCAGATCAATGTCAATCCATGGTGGAATTATTTGGGCGATTTCAGAATGGATCGTCGAGCACGATCATGCTGTTATGAAAAGTCAGTCCATGGTCGCAAGATGCAAAGATTGGCGCATCAACACAACAAACCAATCTGCAAGGTGGGAGGGACAGGTCGAGCACGAGATCCTAAGCAGAAATTTTCAGTCACCATAAAAAATGCCCAGATGAGCAAATTTTCATCTTCGAAAATTTACATAGGAGAATCCCCATTTACCGAAGCATTACCCAGGCCCCTCCAACGGGACATGATCCAATGGAACATATATATAGAAAGCTGTCATGATCGATGAAATTACAAAACGCTTTATCCAATTATTTTAATTTAATTTAATAGCTTGCTGCCCTATAGAGACTTTCGTTCTTTTCTTTGTCCTTTTTTCCTGTCAAATAATATATGTTGCCGGCCAATATATTAAATTAAATTAATAATATCTATATGTACCCAGTTACCTAGCTAGCGGTTGGGACATGATCAGTTTCACTTTCACCTGTTCCTTTCAGATTTGGCTGAGGCGCTATATTAGTATTTGTTGTTGTTTCTTCTTCTTCTTCTTCTTTGTGTTTTTTTGTCTCAAGGATGACTGCTATTACCCCCAGCCTTCTTCAGCATCCCTTCCATCAACATGCCCTGGTCTTGCAAGAGCTGAGCGAAAGTTTCAGCTGGGAATGCAGGATCTGCCGTTTCTCTGTGGAAGGCAGTCCGGTCTACCATTGCATAGACTGCGAGTTCTTCCTCCACAAGTCGTGCGCCGAGTTGCCTCCCCGGATTCAACATCCCTCTCATCCACAGCACCCGCTTGTATTGTCCACATCAAGCCGGAGTTTTCGCTGTTATGGGTGTCGTTACGCGCTACATGGTAATTTCATCTATCAATGTCATGACTGTGAAATAGACTTACATGTGGGATGTGCAGCTGCAACTCTCCCTCCTCCTGAAAAAGAAGAGCATAAGGACGAGCAAAAGCACGAGGACAAGGACCACCACGAGGAGGAGATGATTGAGCACTTTGCGCACGACCATCCTCTTGCATCCTTCCACGTGGATGCGCCAAATTATATCAAATGCAAGGCATGCGGCCAGGGGATCTCCGGTTGCGTTTATGGTTGTCGTGCCTGCATATTCGTGCTGCACGAATTTTGCGCTCTAGCACCCCGAGAAATAATGAATCATCCTCTCCATCCACAGCACCCGCTCACCTTGCTTGCTGATCTCGAGTGTAAGATTAAATGCCATGTATGCAAGTATGACCCTCCGTTTGCATACGACTGTAATGAATGTGGTTTCATTCTCGATGTGAATTGTGCTGTTTCCATTATGCATCCTCCTCCTCGAAATGATCAGAGTCGCAGCACAGACGATAGGCGAGATCAGATCCATCATTTTTCCCACCCCCACCAACTGACATCTTTTCATTCAAAAAAGGAGCTTGAAGCCACCTGCAACGTCTGCAGGAAAGATATATCGGGTGATTTTTACTGTTGCCCTGGCTGCCCTTTCCTGCTCCACCAATCGTGCGCCGAATTGGCCCAAGAGATTGTGCACCCTCTTCATCCAGACCACCCTCTCATATGCCAACCAGGTTATCGGGATTGCTCTCTCTGCTCTGATTATGTGTGTGCCTTTGTATTCAAGTGTGAAGAGTGTCTCTTTTGCCTTCATTTGAGATGTGCTCTCCAAACTCTCTCTGCTACGAAAGAGGAATTAACTCTTAACAGTGAGCTTCTCCATAAACACCCCACGAGGCTTCAGTTTCTAACTGGGGGATATAAGTGTATTGTCTGCGAGTGGCCTGTTACAGGTCTAGGTTATGTCTGTGAAATTTGTGGCCACGTGAAGATCCATAAAACCTGTGCTGAGCTACCACGTGAATCAGAACGACATCCTATTCACCCACAGCATCTGCTCGTTCTTCTTCCTCAGCCATTCGATACATCAAAGCCTTGCTCTGCATGTCTTAAAAACATACGGAGCTCTGATAGATTCACCTTTTTCTGTGATTATTGTAAGATCCAGTTCCATGCACATTGTGCTATGAGGAGGCCAACTCTAAAACACCAGCGTCACGAGCACAACCTATCCTATTTCAAAAAGATTGGCCGCGAGCTCTACAGGGCACAATGCAATGTGTGTTATGATGATTGCAGGATTGACTTCTACCGTTGTGTTCCGTGCAACTATAATCTTCACTTCAGTTGCACGCCTCTGCCCCATTCCGTTAGACACGAGCTCCACTTCCATCCGTTGGTGCTCCATGATAGAGTTGTTGATGACTTTTATGATGAGCAATACTGCGACCTGTGTGAGACACCTAGGCATCCAGACCACGGTGTTTATTATTGCGGCGAGTGTAATTGTGCTGCTCATATCAACTGCGTCATCCCCAAGGTAAGCCACATATCCCAAAATTCCACCACATTTTCCGAAGCATTTAGTAGCTAGCCATGACTCTTTCCGAGTCATCTCAATCATAATTTCTGTCCCGGTTGGGAAAGGAATGACATTTGGAAAAACCTGAAGGAGGAAAAAGAAGCCACTCCTAGCTAGATTTTTTCGTGGAAATTAAGAAAATTGTTGCACAATTCATAGTATATTGCTTAAGAACTATATTTCTTTTTTGAGCTAATAATATGAGACGACTAAATATAAATGATTGCCAGCTCCAGGAAGAACCCGAGAAAAGTAGACAAAGGGAAGACCTTATGCTCAAGCAACTGGATGGACAAATTTCCAGTAAAGAAGTGGAGGCGGAGGCATTGAAGAAAAAATCAGAAATGGTAATGAAAGATCTGGAGGAACTTGAGAAAAAGAAACAAGAGATATTAAGCTCTCGGGCACAACGGGAAGCAGAGTCGGACATGCCATGAACATGGAGTCTCGTAATGCTTTCTCTTCGCATATTTTTCATGCTAATAGGTATCTCATGCATCCATTGGCCAAAGTAGATCTTATTCACGTCTGTTAACAGTAGATCTTATTTTGCACTTCTCTTCTGATTATGGCCTGAAGTTACTTTTTAAGTACTAAATTGTTGAAAACGAAGTGCTCAAGTCCTTCTGAAAAGACAATTGTGTGATCTGCACTCTCATGAGTTACTATAAACTTTCTTTACTTGTTCTTTTATTCATTACCCGATGAGATTGTGTGCCACGAGCTTGGATAAATAAAGAAGGAACCCAGGATGTGGAAATGAAATCGGAGTCCCACGTCCTGTTATCGTTCATCGTTAACAAGTATCTAACTATATAACATGTATTAGTCAAATAGTTTATAATTCTTTGTAGGAAATAAGAATTCTTGAACTGTGAAATAAGAATGAGTCTTTTTTTAAAATTATTATTATGGACCGGATGAAAGAGAAATATTAAGGGCAAAGAAATAAATAAGAAGCCTTACAATTATAAAACAGGAACTGTTTTGGAACTAAAGAAAAATGATATTGTCAAAACAATTAATATTAACGTTAAATAATTAGCTTCAATTTAAAATTAAAATCAACAAATCAATCTTCAATAAATAAAATAAAATTTGACAGGGGTTCACCATTTTCGTCTGCTCTGCCATTTTATCAGCTCCTTCTTGCTCTGTTCTACCTTGATCTTCTATAAAGAAAAAAATAAAATTTGGACGCGGCTTTTAATGATCAAACCTAATTTATCGGACTTGAAGATCACTGGAGAATTTTCTATCACAGTGGACTTTAAAGAAATTGAAGTTTGCATTATTTAGAGACGAGGAAGCAAGATGAATACTGAAATTGATATGTTGTATATGCACTACACGTAAAATACACAGATACAGTCCAAGTAGAATGCTATTTTCTGGAATAAGCTCCGAGCCATATAGTCTTGGAGGTCTCTCAGGGGCTTATTATAAATTCGATTGTTGCATTGATGGCGACATCTTCCATTGATCTTCCATCACCTAGAAATTGTCTGTTCCCTGTAAACCATCACCAAATTAAGAAGAGGCAACAGGGAAACATACTTTGATAGAGATGCCAAGGCGAATATGTCAAGGACCGCGCATAAACTCTCTTGATCATGCATGGAACTGAATCCAAAGTACACTTTCACCTAAGAAAGTAAAAGTAACAACTAATGAGAGCAAATCTGTAATCATTGCAGTTCAGCATACGATAAATGAAAAGAGGAATTGTATCGCTTATTCCATGACTCAATCTTTTGCGATCGGTCTGAAAACTTCTACAACATTTGGGATGGTTGTAGACATAAGCTTTTGGGGGAGTGGTAGCATGTTTCCATGTAACATGTGCTGCGAAATCGTAGGATGTAGCCACCTCAGTGGGTGGCACAACATCAGAAATCTGCTTTTATGTGTTCTTCCGTCAATTTCAATCTAGTGGAGCCAATATTATCGTCCAGGTTCTTTATCTCAGTTGTTCCTCCACATTATCGAGTGAAGTAACTACCAGTAAATACTCTGAAAATTCAGATCCAGGGTACAGCTGATATCAGCTCTCATCATATATGCATCACATTAATAATGAAAGAACACTGCCGCCTACTCCCCGTAAAGCTATTAAGTGATTATATACCAGGAATTGACGCCACAATGTTGTTTCCTTGTTCAAGAACCCAAGCGGGTGCCTGTTGTGCAGGAGAGGAGTACGGCCATTCTTTTTCGCAAGGTTCTCAATCCGAAGATATATCCTCTTTTTTCTTCTTTTTTTTTTCAGTAGAAGATCTTCTTGTTCTTGTTGACATTCTCCTTCCGGAATCTAGCTAGGCTGCTTTGCCTTGCAGAAATCGGATTCTTATTAGTCGTTAAATCCCGGATATATATATATATATATATATATTTGGATAAGTAATAGCGGGCGCTTTTTCAAGATGAAAATGATGGAACAATAAATATATACCAGCAGACAATCTTGAGACAAACTCTCTAAAAAAGCTTTGCCACCGAAAAAGCCACGACCAAGAGATCTACTGATTAGAAAAGGAAAAAAATATTTGATTTTTGTATCAATAATAGCATACACTGAACGGGCTTCATGCCTAGTATTGTCTACATCCGAGTTGCCCGTCCAATTTTTTATGAGGTGCTCTATCCATCTTATTGAAATAGGATAATTCTGACTGTTTTATTCCCTCATAAATCATAATCTCTGGTTGCGTTTATGGTTGCCGTGCCTGCACATTCTTGCTGCACGAATCATGCGCTCTGGCACCCCGAGAGATCATTAATCACCCTTTCCATCCACAGCATCCGCTCACTTTGCTTGCCAATTTGGATGCAAAGTCTGCAAGAATTACCGTCAATTTGCATGTACAACTGTACTCCTAATGAATGTTGTAGTTTAATTCTTGACGTGAAATGTCCTGTTTCCATTATGCATCCTCCTCGACATCACGATCAGAGTAGCACAGCCGACGACAGGCGAGAGATCCACCATTTTTCCCACCCCCAACAGCTGACATCTTTTTATGCAAAACCGCAGCTTCGTGACCTGCAAAGCTTGCAAGAAAGAGATATCGGGCGATTTTTACTGTTGCCCTGACTGCCTTTTCTTGCTCAACCTATCGTGTGCCGTGTTGCCACCCTCTCATCATTTGCCAAGCAGGTTCTCCTGATTGCTCTCTCTGCTCCGGAAATTATGGCTTCAAATTCAAGGGCGAAGAGTGTCCCTTATTAACTCTTAATAGTAAGCTTGTCCGTGAACACCCCATGAGGCTTCGCCGTACTGAGGGATATAAATCAAAGTGTTTTGTCTGCCAGTGGCCTATCAAAGGTCTATGTTATGAGTGTGAAAAACATATCACGCGTATCCCATAAAACAAGTGCTGAACTAAAACTACAACGTGAATCAGCAGAACAACCTATTCAGCCCCAGCAGCATCCGCTCATTCTTCTTTCTGAGCAACCTATTCGCCCTCAGCATCCGCGCCTCCTCCATTCGGAGCGACTCGATAAACCCTGAACCGATGTCATATGTTGGCAACTGCTTATGGAGATGCTCCCACGGAATTCTTCCAGGCGAAATCCTTCTCCAATCATACCTGCACAGGCTTTGATGATTGGTACCAAATTTGTTGGGAGAATGTTGATAGTGTCCTGACCAAATAGAAGTTGCTCAGGCTCTTTATAAGGTCAGGTTAGTCTCCACCAGAATCTCCTAAAGCACCGACTTCAGGCTTGAAGCTAGGAGGTCATTATCACCACCTAAAACTTGGAGTGCTGATGTCGCCAGTAGTTCTGGTACCCAAAGGTGCCATTCAAGCAGATGATGCTAAAAAGCAACTTCTGGGGGTGCAAAAGTTCACTAGAAAGACTCACAACCTCAACATGTCACCAAAAGGAAGATTACAGTTTATATCAGTGATGATGAGAAGGAAGAAACACCTCTTACTAAAAAGAGGAAACAAGATGTGTAGGGGTCTTCCTCGGGTAAAAGAGACGAAGCTTTTATCTTTGAAGTCTTGAACTTTTTCTAATTATTTGATCCTTTTGGTATAGGATCAGCCTCCTCACAGAAGTTTACGGAAGTAGTGACTCAAGGATCATCTCCCTTTGTCAGTCAAGAAACAGAAACCACGTTGGTTGAAGAGAAGTTGAGAGGCAGATTACAAACTCTGTTGTAGCAAAGGGGGTCACTGCATCTTTTGATGAAGTGACACAGAAAGAGGTTATTGAAGAAGGCTTTGAGGATGTAGAGCATTTAGGCTCTCCTTCAGAGGTCGTAGCGGCAACTATACTAGATAATAAGCTCGGTATTTCTTATTGACAAATTGGGCTTTGGTGTCTTGTCTTGACTAACAAAAAACCTCTTGCAGTTCATCAGGAAAGGGAGGATAAAAAAAAAATCCCATGCTCCTGAAGTTGTGGTTTTACAGAATGAGGATGTCCAAGCTTAGTAGTCCCCTCTTCAAGAGAACATTCCTCCTTTTAATCCTCCACAAGCTGTGGCAGTTCCACAACCAAAGGTACATAGTTTTTGTTAAGCTTCATATTAGCAATGTTTCCTTAGCTAACATGTTTTCATTGGAGGAAATAATTGACGACTCAGTCCCTCTATCCAAGATTCCTCATGGTTTGAAGGAACTCATTCAATTCTTGAGCCAAGGAACCTTGAGGATCATGGATATGCTAAGTTACACTAGCTTCTCAAAAGTCAAGCTGTTGGTTGAACGAGTTTTCAGAATTTTACTGTGACTGTGATCCCAAGATTGCCAATTGGGTAGAAGAACTGTCTTATATGGCTTACAATATAGAGACTGACTTGGCTAAAGGAGTGGACTCTAAAGGCAAAACTCAGTTCAGGAATCAGGCTGTAGCAGAGCTGACCTTATCTGAACAATATTTGAGAAACCTAGATCAGAAACTCGGCCCAAAGCAGACAATATCACTAGGGGTTGGGCTATTTCATTTTTCAAATCTAATGGCCCAGCCCCTAGTGATATTGTCCACTTTGGGCCATGGGTCCACACGATTTTAATACTCGTCAATAGAGATTTTGAAACCTGTCCACTTATCTCCTATGTTTTGTCGATATGAGGTTCAGCTAGGATATAACATACACCTTTATGGACACAACATCCTCATTGAGATTTGGCCCACCATCGTTCAAGTTTGCACGCTAATTGACTCTGATATCACATGATTTTAAAACGCGTCAATAGAGATTTTGAAGCTTATCCACTTATATACCCAACATCTCTCCTATATTTTGTCTTTGTCGATGTGAGACTCGCCTAGGATGTTACATACACCCCCTTTAGGGACTCAAAGTTCTCGTTGAGTTTGCCCCCACCATCTTTCAAGTTTGCAAGCAAAATGATTTTGATACCAAATGTAACGGCCCAGATCCTGCCCGCCATGGCACGGTTTTTAAAACACATCACTAGGTTTTGAAATCTGTCCACTTATATACCCTACTTCTTTCCCATGTTTTGTCAATGTGGGATTAGTCTAGGATGTTACATGGATCGCCGAACACAATCATGCTTTCGCGAAAAGTCAGCCCCTGGTCACAGAATGCAAAGATTGGCACATCAAGATAATAAACCGATCTGCAAGGCAGGAGGAACTAAAATGCTTGAAGGTCAAACACAAGATCCTAAGAAGAAAATGTTGGACGCTTAAAAATGATCAGATAAGCAAATTTTCATCTTCGAAAATCTAAATAGGAGAATCCCCATATACTGACAGCATTACCCAGGCCCCTCCGGCAGGACATTATAAAACGCTTCAGATGCTACATCGCGTTGAGCGTTTTCTTCCGCTTTCCAAAAAAACACTCGAGTATGATTTCAAAATTAAAGACCCGGTCAATTAGCCCATTTTAAGAATTGGCCATGCACTTCTGAAACGCTTTTCGAGGGTCAAGAAATAGAAAAAATCCGGAAGCTTAATGTAAGTTTTGTAGGATAAGTGAAGAAAATTTACGAGAGTATGTCAAACGATTCACAGTTATCGCGATGGAAATCCCACATTTGGAAGAATTAGAGGCAATATATGCGCTTATTGATGGGGTTGGGAAATTAAAGATTCAACTACTACCTCTATAAGAAACCCCAAAAGATATGTCATGGTTGTTAGAATGAACACAATATTGCCACGAAGAGGAAGAAGCTACATCAATGAAATGTGTTTCGGAAGAGCACGAACCACTCGAAAAAATAGAGAATCAAGAAGTGCAACGTATGAAAAAGGCTATCGAGGATTTAAAAGGGGAAACATCACCAAATGAAAGTCTAAGCACTTCATGGCACCAAAACGTGGAGCGAGACGGGGATTATTATATACACTCTCACGAGAATCGAATAAATTTTGTGTTAATTAAAATAAAGTATTTTGTATTGTTATTCCAAATATGCACCCACATATATACATACGATGGGCTTACAAGTTTCTCAATTCCAATGGTCATGGACTTAACAAAGACGCACGGTTCAATAAATAATAGACACCCACAATTGTCACGCTGAGTGAGAAGCCTACGAGTTGACAAACATTAGGTCCACGGACCTAATAAAGATGCACAAGTCCATAAGTAACAAAGATTTATGGATCGATTTTATTGAGAAACATGCGGATTTAATAAAGGTCTATAGAAATAATAAAGACTTATGTGTCCATTCATAATAGAGATCCATGGATCGATTTTAATGGAAAACTTACGGATTGATATTGATCTATCTATCTATTGAATACCCACAGGTCGGTAAACAAGAAGAGATCTACGGATAATAATAATAAAAAGTCCTACGTCCAAGAATCAGATAATACCTCAGGGTAGATGGACTATACATTTTCTTTTCTTTTTTTCTTTTTTTTTAAAGATGGACTCTAGATTAGATCTTATATTTATATATATATACAACTTCAATGCGAACCAAAGTCTGATACTGAGCTGGGATGCAAATGATGATTAAACAATTTTAAATATAGCATGTTGATTGGAGGAAGCAAGTATTAAAATTATTTTAGAGATAATGCTCTCCAACTGTATTGATAAAAATTTTAAAAAAATCTTCCAATTGCATGGAAGTTTCAAAAAATCTATGTTTATAGTCTTTGATTGAATCGCCTAGTAGTCCGAGGTCTGGGCCCAAAGGTCAAAATATAGATTTTTCTTCTATTATAAAAAAAGGGTTTTGAGGAAAAAAATATAGCACAGTAACATATATTTAGCTAAATTTGATTTTCACGATGATCATATGACAGATACTATTTCATTAGTTATTAGAATTTTTATTTATTTATATTAAATCATAAGTCTCCTTTAATTGAAAAAAATGATTTTGCCGGTGAGAGAGGGAATGATCAATAATCTCTAAATTCTCTCAAACATCTCTATTACGTGAATAAAACATAAAAGTTTGATTTTTGTATCGATAATAGCGTATAATGAATGGGTTTCATGTCTAGTATTGTCTACAAATGAGTAACATGTTCAATCTTATATGAAGAGTCCAATGAGGCCTTTTATCCATCTTATGATGATTCTGGTTACTTTATTTCGTCATAAATCATAATCTACAACTGTAGCCATGAAATCCTTTCTTAATTTGATTCTATCGATATTAATACATAAGCTAGTTACTTCTTTATTAATGGGCAAAATAGAATGCGATGAGAAAGTCCAGAGAGAGAAAATCAAAGATAAAAGGAAGACTAAATAAGAAGAAACATCAATATGGAAGAGAACATAAGTTCCAACATTGAAAAATACACTTGGAAAGAAAAGAAGCCATGGTTTCTACCCAAAAAAAAAAAGCCATGGAGCTCGGGGTTTTCGCGATCAAATTATTTTTAATTTACTTTAACAGCTAGCTGCCCTACGGACAGAGATTTTTGTGCTTTTCTTTGTCTTTTTTTAATCAACTAATATATGTTGTCTGCCACTATATTAAATTAATAATATTTAATAATGTGCCCAAGCTAGCAAGCTGTTGGGACATGATCAGTTTCACTCGCACGAGCTCCTTTTAATAATGTACTTTTGTTCTGAGATTTGTTGTTGTTTCTTCTTCTTCTTCTTCTTCTTCTTCTTCTTCGTGTTTTTTTTTTTTATGTCTCAAGGATGAAAGCTGCTAATACCCCCAGCCTTCTTCAGCATCCCTTCCATAAACATGCCCTGATCTTTCAAGAGCTGAGCGAAAGTTTCAGATTCCAATGCCAGATCTGCCGTTTCTTCGCGAAAGGCGGTCCGGCCTACCATTGCATAGAGTACTGCGGGTTCTTCATCCACAGGTGGTGCGCCGAGTTGCCTCCCGAGATTCAACATCCCTCTCACCCACAGCACCCGCTGGCGCTTATATACTCAAGAAAGGAATGCTTCTGTAGCGGGTGTGAAGACTTAATACATTATGAATGTCGTTATTCGTTATTGTTGGATAAATTTTTAAATAAAAATGGGCCTAATTCAGACTCGAGCCCATATGCAATACAAAAACTTAAATCTATGGGTTACTGGACCTTTGTCTTTTATAAACTTTTCCATTTTTTTCTTTTCAACTGATGTGGGACATTGTGTCCTCTCACATCACCACTTTTTCTCTAACATCCCGCCCTCACGTAGTATCGTGTCGTCTTACACGAGCAACGTGACCTAACCCAATCAACGGGACCACTTGTGTACACACACTTAATCACACCTGCCCTCACTTTGAAGTCCCGACATCGGACACAACGGGTGTCTGCTCGAGACGCACGCTATGCTTACACTCGAGCCAACAGGTCGTATAGATGACCACATGCACCTTACACCGCACAAAGGGCAGCCTTACACGCCCAGGATTATAATCCCTTTGATACCAGTTGGATAAATTTTTAAATAAAAATGGACTTAAATCAGACTCGAGCCCATATGCAACCCAAAAGTTTAAATCTATGGATTACTGGGCCTTTGTCTTTTATAAACTTTTCCATTTTTTTCTTTTCAACCGATGTGAGACATTGTGTTCTCTCGCATCACTACTTTTTCTCCAACAGTTATCAATGTGACAGCTACCAAGTAAACCTGCACGTTGGATGTGCAGCTGCAACTCTCCCTCCTCCTGAAGCAGAGCACAAGGACGAGCAAGAGGACGAGGAGAAGATAATTCAACACTTTGCTCACGACCATCCTCTTGCATCCTTCCACGTGAACGCACCAAATTGTATCCGTTGCAAGGCATGCAAATGGGGGATCTCTGGTCGCGTTTATGGTTGCCGTGCCTGCATATTCGTTCTGCACGAATCATGCGCTCTGGCACCCCGAGAGATAATGAATCATCCATTCCATCCACAGCACCAGCTTGTTAGCGGGGATCTCAAGGTTTTGGTTAGATGCAAAATCTGCAAGAGTGGCTGTTACTTTGCATACAGCTGCAATGAATGTGGTTTCATTCTCGATGACAAATGTGCTGTTTCCATTGTGCATCCTCCTCCTCGTGATCATGATCAGAGTCGTGGCACAGACGATAGGCGAGATCAGATCCATCATTTTTCCCACCCCCACCAACTGACATCTTTTCATGCCAAAAGGGAGCTTCAAGCCAGCTGCAACATCTGCTGGAAGAAGATATCGGGTGATTTTTACTGTTGCCCTGGCTGCCGTTTTCTGCTCCACCAATCGTGCGCCGAATTGGCCCAAGAGATTGTGCACCCTCTTCATCCGGACCGCACTCTCATTTACCATCCAGGTCTTCGTGAATCTCGTTATTGCTCTTTCTGCTCTGGTTGTGTCCATATTGGATTCAACTGCGAAGAGTGTCTCTTTGGCCTGCATGTGGGATGTGCTCTCCGAACTCTCTCTGCCACGAAAGAGGAATTAACTCTTAACAGTGAGCTTCTCCATAAACACCCCATGACGCTTGAGTTTCTAACTGAGGGACATCGTCATGACCCAGGCGGTATTGTCTGCTGCGAGTGCCCTGCTGAAGGTCTAGTTTACGTCTGTACTGATAATTATTGCCACATGATGATCCATAAAACATGTGCCGGGCTACCACGTGAATCAGAACACCCTATTCACCCAGGGCATCCTCTCCTTCTTTCTTCTGAGCCACTAGACAAATCCAATCCTTGCTTTGCATGTCTGGAAAGCTCTCGGAAATTCACCTATTACTGTGATTATTGTAAGATCCAGTTCCATGCGCATTGTGCTATGAGGAGGCTGACTCTAAAACATCCGCGTCACGAGCACAGCCTATCCTATTTCGAAAGGATAGGCCACGAACTCTACAGGGCACAATGCAATGTGTGTTACGATGACTGCAGGATTGACTTCTATCGCTGTGTTCCGTGCAACATGAATTCACTTTTATCATTATGAGGAGCAATACTGCGATGTGTGTGAGACACTCAGGCACCCAGAACATGGTGTTTATTATTGCGAGGCGTGTAATTATGATGCTCATATCGACTGCGTCATCCCCAAGGTAAGTCCCACATCCCAAAATTCCATCACATTCTCATTCTTCGAAGCATTAAGTAGCTAGCCACGACTCTCTCTAGCTCATCCCGATCTTAGTTTCTGTCCCGGCCAGGAAAGGAACAATGATTGGAAAAACCTGAAGAAGGAAAAAGAAGCCATTCCTAGTCCTAGACCTTTGTTTGGAAATTAAGAAAATTGTTTCACAAATTTATAGTATATTGCCTAAGAACTATATTTCTTTTTCGAATTAATAATATGAGGTGTCTAAATATAAATCATTGCCAGCTCCAGGTAGATCCCGAGAAAAGTAGACAAATGGAAGACTTTACGCTCAAGCAACTGGATGGACAAATTTCCCGTCAAGAAGGAGAAATAGAGGCACTCAACAAAAAATTGGAAAGTTAAATGAAAATTCTGGAGGAATTTAAGAAAAAAAAGACAAGAGATATCAAGCTCTCGGGTGCAACAGGAAGCAGAGTCGGACCGGGGATGATCATGGAGTCTCGTAATGCATTCATTGGTCAAAGTAGATTTTATTTTCACTATGTACGTCTGTTAGCGAATCTTATTCTGTGCTTGTTATTCTGATTATGACATGAAATTACTTCTTGTGGACATAATTATTGAAAATAAAGTGTTCAAGTACTTCTGAAAAGTCAATTGCGTGATCTGCATTTCAGTCAATTGCGTGATCTGCAGTTTCATGAGTTCCTATGCACTTTCTTTACTTGTCCATATATTCGTTAGCCACTGCAGATTGTCTGCCATGAGCTCGGATGAATAGGGAAGGAGCCTAGGAGGTCAAGAAGGGGAATGTGTTGAGTTATGAAGCCTGAAGTACTGTGATTTCAGATCGAGAGCGGCGATCCAACTCAGTCCATGTTTTGTTCTGTTTTTTTAGTTCGGCCCATTAGTGATGTAATTAGGGTGATTCCATTTATAAGTAACAGCTTCTATCTCTTGTAACCCTAACTCAAAGAAAAAGTAATAGAATACTTGGCTTGGCGGCGCCCCCAGACGTAATCAGAATTTATTCTCTGACGAACCGGGTAATCAATTTTGTGTGTCCTTTTTACTTTTCGGTCATATTTTCCCAACAGAATGAAATCGAAGTCCCGCAATCTTTCATTGTTAACAAGTATCTAATTATACATGTATTTGTCAAATAGTTTTTTAAATCGGGGAATGAAAGCGGCGTAAGCGACGGCTTCGCCTTTTCAAGCCTTTTGACTGAACCAGGGAGACTCAAAATTTTGCTTTTCATCGTCTTCCTCTTCTTCTCCTAGCCACAGAGACAAAAGAAAAGAAATAACACTCCCGAGAATTACTTTAGTATATATTTCTTTTTCTTTAACTTTCTCTTGTGTGTGTTAATACAAAAACAATTTCTAGCATATATGATTTCACGACAGCAGGTGAAACTTAAGAAAATGAAAAAATGTATACTAACTTACTAGCGGGTACGTTAGTATCTGTATCATTGGATAATGTAGGTGAAACAGGATCTGAAAAGACAAGGCGGTCTTTGCCTTCAATTTTTTCTCGAGCTCGTGAAGCCGCGAAAAGATTTTAAGGTCAGTTCACGTGGTCAAATGAGGCAAAGCCACATGCATAAGCGTACCCGTGGTAATTAATTGCTACTCCCATCCTTGCATTCAATTGCACACCGAATATCTCCTATAAGCATTAGATGCATGAACATCGAGTATTGTTTCCTACAAGCTCTCTCGCTTATGTTGCTTCTGTGCTAATTTATTGTGCTGTCAATACCTGATAATCTCCCTTCGTGCTTTAAATGACAAAGTTTCAAAACTGATCTGTGAAAATGCGAAACATTGATAAGAGAACCATTACCTTCTGCATCGATCTTGGCTATTGATATTTTGCACAGAGCATACGTAACGAATTCATTAGGTGGGCGAAGATAGAGACGATATTTCATCCCGTGGAGCTGAGGCATGAGGGCGGATCCTGGCCCATGAGATGCTTTGCTGCCCAGAGCCAGAGGAACAACTTGGGAAAGCTCTGCCATGGGTTGTGTCTTTGAGCTGATCAAGAGGAACGCCTTCTATAAAATAACTTAGAGTATGTTAAATAATTAAATTGCCCTCCAGAAGATTTAAGATATAGACTCTTCATATAATGATATACAATCAGGTCCTAAATTGCCTCGATACTTTCGAGTGAACGACCAGAAAAGTTTTGAGGTCTTTGCAATGAGAAGATTGCTTAAGGAAAGCTCATAAGATTGATGGTTTTAAATACGATAAATGCTCAAGAGCTTCATATTATATCAATAGAATAAGAGGATAGAGAATACTATAAATGCGTAAGCAACCAAAAAAAAAAAATAGCACGTTTAAAAGAGAACATTTAGAGCTTACATAATAGGTTCAATGGGATAATTGAGAATGCAGGTAGCTGTTGGACATAGAGCCAAAAAAAAATAACTTTTTTTGGTAAATAAAAAAAATTAGATCCGCTATTTAAATAATATTTATGCATATGTGAACTCAGCAGCACCGGAAATTGGATTTAGATGAGTTAGGACCACCAGGTTTAAGTAAGGCAATGCATTCTCACCCCCGCGTTTGAGATAATAATGAGCACCATTGAGAGAATGACATGTCACCTGATGACCTGCGCTGGATGCTACCTGCAGCACCTTCACCATAGCTTGTGCCAACCAAGCATTCGACATTAGCCATGGTCCACGGACATGGTACATTTGAACCACCGGTTGCGGGCCTCTCGGTGGAGAATTCCTGCACATTCAACTCTCGTATGAGATTAGCATGAAGGAAAGTAGATCTCAGAGTGTGACTTCAGTCTCCGACATTGCCTTGTAAATGCTGATAAGAGTTTGCACGGCTTTCAGAGTTTGTGGTGCTTTGGGTCGGGGGCGTTGGGTTGGTGTTTAAGGCATCGAATCGACCAATTACCATACCATGAGTCCGCTGTGAGAGCGTACTTGCCACATTGAACTCATATACCCAATTCCAAAATACCATGAGTGTCCTACGGTGATTGCACGTAGCAACCAGTAGTCCATCCCATATTTCTTGAATACATCCAGGGCCTTCACTTTCCTGCTTCCATACATATGTTTGCTAGTGTTAAATTTAGTGAAGGTTGTCAATACATGCAGAAGCCAAACTTCGTTGTTTCGGAGAAAATAGGTAGTGATTGTACAAGTTCCCTACATTTAAGTTGGACCTAATCTAATCTTTCCAACAAAAGAGAAAGGGAGATAGTTACTGCACAAATTCCCCCCATGTATTATGGACCTAATTTAATCTTTCTAATAATATGAGAGAAAGCAAGAAATGGTGACCTCACTGAGAGCTTCTTGTTAAGCTTATCCTAGAAGTTCATGATGTTAGATCCAAATAGAAACTTGGAGCCACATTCTCAGCTGTTGAGAGTGAGTAGGTGGCCGAAGCCTTTCAAATGAATTACTCCATGCAGATAATTGGTGTTATCTTCAAGCTGCAATAACACCTAGTCTTTGGGATTTCTGTGTGACCACTGAATTACAAACACCTGCGTTGCAATACAATCAAACAGATTATTAGATCGATACAAAAAAGGGAAGCTCTTGAAAAAGTGGTGATCATCATTGATGATGCCAAATCCACTCCAAGTATGAGAGCGAAATAACTGAAATTGGTGCGAGAGAGAGAGAGAGAGAGACCTCAAATAGGGTAGCATAGCATGTAGCATATTGCCACATGTGATGCAGAGCCTGCAACATGTTGGATTAGTCTCCTGAGCTGTTGCTATGAAATGGTATCATTTTTTGCACATGGGATGGCTGCTCCACCTTTCCTACAATTTATTTTAAAAAAAGAAAGAAAAAGAAAAGAAAGTGTTTTTTTAGCCCAGGAACTAGAATATATCAATAAAACATGAAGGAACGCACCATCAATAAGGCAAAACAAAGGCTCTAGCTGTTCAACATTTTAAAAAGAGTGAGATTACAGTAATTAAAACTTGGCATGCACATCATTAGAGCAATATATAGTCAAATAGTAGAAACCTCCAAGGTTTTAAAATACACGAAACTCTAACTCGTAATGACATTTGAAATATGCATAGCTACTCAGGGTCCATAAAGAACTGTATGAACAAATACAGCAAAACATAAAAGGTACCAACGATAAAAAATTGATAATCACGATTAAAAAGTAACATTGATTGGTACCGTGGCACAGTAGCACGGCCTAGCAAAGGAGTTATAAGGATACAACGGTGGGATCAATTTGTTGCCCTAAAGGCTTCATCGTTGTAGTTCAATGATGAGATTTATAATCGGCAGTTAACCACTATTAAGTAAATGAAAAGGCAACATCAAGAACATCAGATTAAGCAAATTCTGACATTGAACATGCTTTGAAGTCATGAAATTTACCTAGCAAATGTAAAGTGTCTGGGTGGCGAGTAGTTGACTGAGTGGCCTTGAGTCGGAGGATCTCTCATAAAGAAGGATTTTCCATAAAGTATACAGAGAATGGCCCCTCGACCGCTTTGTCTCCTTCTTATTTCTTTTTTCTGTTGAGCAGAGCGTCTTTAGGAAAAGGTAGAAGCGGCTGGGGGCAACAATGGAATTATAAAAATATGGGATTAATGAGATTACCCTCACACTTTTTATTGTAATAGAGTAGATTATTGTTACTATTATTATTATTATTATTAATTATAATAGTCAAATTTAGTTTTAAAAAAGAGATAAAGAAGAGAAAAGAAATGGAATAAAGATTGGATCAATTAATCGTGCATGCATTCCTCCAAGGCATGAATAACCTTGGGCTATTTTCCAAGAATTTTCGGTCACAGGGTGATCGGGTGAGTCATATACGTTGCTTCTTGCTTAATTATTGATAGGTTATTTTCAATTCGTGTTGAAATTTCTCGACACCTATTTGTTTAATGCGATCGAGAGTTGACATGCAATAGTTAGTGCAAAGTATGAACTTACGGAAAACAAGTTCCAATTCCAATATGTATTTCTAAAACTAAATTTACGAAATATTAATTGAAAAGTAAAAATGCAAGACCCCGTGCGATGCACGAGTTAAAGGACTAGTTTATTTATATATTAGAATAACGCGACGAGAGCTCTCCATTGGCTTTCTCTCAACTCATTATCTGATATCCATTCATGTCCCCTTATATTAATGAATTATATGTTTATCAAGATTAATTAATTACCTAATAAATAACATATTAGAAGAAGCTAACATAAAATTTTATCTAATCAATATTCATAAATTTAATTTTAAATATTAGTCAAAATTATAAAACATAAAAGTCCGTGCAACGTGCGGACCATGTGACTAGTTAAAGATAAAAAAAAAAAAAGTTTAACTACTTGTTGGTTAAGTAAGAAGCAACATCAATACGGAGGAGAATATAAGTATGAATTCTAAGAAGTGCAGCTGTCGAGAGCAATAAGATGAAGACTTAATTTGGGAGTGCGGTTACTAAAAGAGAGGTGCTGAATCATAATTGCTGAAAAATAATTGATGATTCTTAAAAACTGTTTAGTGTTTGATATGTTACTTTTTAAATTTGCTGAAACTAAAAATGGTACTTTATAGGTGTCTAAAAAACTATTTTGGGGTTGCCGAAACAAGTTACAATTATTGCTAAGGATATTAATAAAATAAAATACTAATCAGTAATTATCTGCGTAAATGGAAAATTAATACTGCTAATATGATAATTGAAAAAAATTATATATAAATGATAAAATTATCTAATTAAAATAAGAAAAAGCTTGTAAATCAAAATAACTACGTGAGTTATTTGACTTACTAAATACAACCTCTCACGGGTTCGAGAATTACGTGCTAGCTCTTTCCAACTAACCCAAACAAATATAAATATAGCATATCAAAATTGCATACCGCCATTATATTTAGCGGTGATTGACTTTTCCGTCTAATAAAAAGGCACTTGAACCATGACGAGTATTGATGCCTCTACATGAATACCAACGATAGTACTAGAGATGTTCGGTTCCGGGTACCTTGCTTTTTTTACAATACCCGGATCTTACCCTGTAAGGAATATGTTTTAAAATTTTAGAACCGGACCTTATCTTGTTGAGTCATAGAACCGGAACCTACTCGGAACCTGTATTATCCCACAGGTTCCGGGTACCCTGTTGGAACCTATAAATTTTTTTGTCTCGCCAAATAAAACCGAAAATGTCTCATCCATATCAGTAATTATGCATAACAGAATGTCAACATAAATTTAGATTAAATTCACAATATATCTACAACAAAGAGTAATATGTCTCATCAATCCATTCACAAAACTAAACATCTATAATACGATCAGGCCTCACCAAGGATACACCGATCATCGTCAAACCAAAGCTGCCAACGATAAGGGAGAAATATATCTGAATATAACTAGGAAAATTATTATCTGGTCCAGGTACCGATTCCGATTTCGGTTTTGGTTTTGGGTACCCTATATGCAGGAACCGGAACCTGTTTTCACTGGTTCCTAATTTTAATACCCGGATTCTACCCTATTTTCAATACGAGCTACCCGAATCCTACTCTAACGGGTAGGTTATGACCGGTTCTGGATATATTTGGTATCCGTGCACACCCCGTAGATGGTACCAATATCCAGTGCATATGCGAAGATTTTGTAAATATATCCCATCACAATATTGAAAATTTTCTTAAGAATTCTGTCACAAGGGTACAAAAACATTTGCGATAATTTTGAATAACAGTATAAAAGAATTTCTCAAATTGAAAGTAAAAAGTAAAAGATCAATAACCCCCCGAAAAAGAGGACCCACCGAAAAAAAAAGTAAAAGATCAATAAATTGACTGGGGGCGATAGAATTTATAAAGGAGGTAAAATTGGGAAATGACAAAAATAAATTTGCGGTGGCTGAAGCAAATTTCAAAGCAACCTTCCTCATGCTTTTCAAATTCCATGGGTGGGGCTTGGTTTGTCGAGGTTAACAAGCTGGTAATAAACGCAATTTCATGTAAAAGCCGTTTGGAATTATCCACCGCACTCACAAAGGAGCACAAAAGGAAAGAGAAGAAACCATGGAGTGGGGTTTTTTTTAATCCGACTATTTCTTTCGGTGGACTTTTATCCAATTATTTTAAATTTATTAATTTGATAGCTAGCCCCTAAAGAAACTTTTGTTGTGTCTTGGGTCCTTTTTCAGGTAACTAATATATGTTGCCGGCCACTATATATAAAATAGAATTATAATATTTATATGAACCCAGCTAGCTCTGTTTGTTGTTGTTTTGTAATACCCCGTACTTGCAAGTGCCAGGATGTGGATAATTGAAGGACCAAATTAGAGGAAAAGGAAGTTCAGTGGACAAAGTCAAAAGAAAACGATTGAGGTCCACTAAGCCGGTCGAAGTAATATATGTTGCCGGCCACTATATTAAATTAAATTAATAATAATAATTTGTTATCTGACTGAGGCGCTCTATTAGTTTTTGTTGCTGCTGCTTCTTCTTCTTCATTGCGTTTTTTTGTGTCTAGGATGAAAGCCGCTAATACCCCCAGCCTTCTTCAGCATCGCTTCCATAAACATGCCCTTGTCCTGCAAGAGCTGAGCAAAGATTTCAGCTTGGGATGCAAGATCTGTAGTATCTCCGTGAAAGGTCCGGCCTACCATTGCATAGACTGCGAGTTCTTCCTCCACAAGTCATGTGCCGAGTTGCCTCCCAAGATTCAACATCCCTCTCATCCACAGCACCCGCTTGTATTCTCCATGGACGCAAGCCCGAGATTTCGCTGTTATGGGTGTCGTAACGCGCTACGTGATAAATGTTATCAATGTTATGACTGTGAAATAGACTTACATGTGGGATGTGCAGCTGCAACTCTCCCTCCTCCTAAGGAAGAAGAGCAGGAGGACGAGCAAAAGCACGAGGACAAGAACCACCATGAGGAGGAGATGATTGAGCACTTTGCTCACGACCATCGTCTTGCATCCTTCCGCGTGGATGCGCCAAATTATATCGAATGCAAGGCATGCGGACAGCGGATCTCCGGTCGTGTTTATGGTTGCCGTGCCTGCATATTCGTGCTGCACGAATCTTGCGCTCTGGCATCCCGAGAGATAATTAATCATCCTTTCCATCCACAGCACCCGCTCACCTTGCTTGTCGATTCCGAGACTAGCTTTCGATGCAAAGTCTGCGAGAGGTACTGTTGCTCTGCATACAACTGTACTGAATGTGATTTCAATCTCGATATGGAATGTGCTGTTTCCATTGTGCATCCTCCTCGAGATGATCAGATTTTTAAGGAGGATAGGCAAGAGATCAATCACTTTTCTCACCCCCACCAACTGACATCTTTTCAAGCAAAACCAGAGTTTCCTGCCACCTGCAGACTTTGCAAGGAAGGGATATCGGGTGATTTTTACTGTTGCCCTGACTGCCTTTTATTGCTCCACCCAGCGTGTGCCAAGTTGACACAAGAGATTGTGCACCCTCTTCATCCGGACCACCCTCTGATCTGCCAAGCAGATTTTCACAATTGCTCTCTCTGCTCTGATAATACTCATGGCTTTGGATTCAAGTGTGAAGAGTGTCCCTTTGGCCTTCATGTGGGATGTGCTCTCCAATCAATCTCTGCTAAGAAAGAGGAATTAATTCTTAACAGTGAGCTTTACCAAGAACACTGCATGAGGCTTCGGCGTCTGACTAAGGGATATGCCTGTTTTCTCTGCAAGTGGCCTGTTGTAGGTCTAGGTTATGACTGTCCAGAAGCTTTCCGCACGCTGGATTCCCATAAAACATGTGCTCAACTACCAGGTGTATACCCTATTCACCCACAACATCCGCTCGTTCTTCTTTCTGAGCGGCTCGAAACAATCATTCCTTGCTCTGCATGTCTTGGAAGTGAATACCTCATGGGGATGACTAATGGATTCACTTTTTACTGTGATGATTGTAAGATCCAGTTCCATGCACATTGTGCTATGAGGAGGCCGTCTCTGAAACATCAGCGTCACGAGCACAGCCTATCCTATTTCGATACGATATGCCACAAGCCATACAGAGTGCCATGCAATGTGTGTTATGATGATTGCAGGATTGACTTCTACCGCTGTGTTCCGTGCAACTATAATCTTCACTTCAGTTGCTTGCCTCTGCCCCCTTCTGCTAAACACGAATTTCATTACCATCAGCTGGTGCTCCGTGATAGATTTGTTGATGACCTTTATGATTATGAGGAGCAATACTGCGACGTGTGTGAGACACTCAGGCACCCGGAACATGGTGTTTATTATTGCGAGGAGTGTAATTATGATGCTCATATCGACTGCGTCATCCCCAAGGTAAGCCCCACATCCCAAAATTCCACCACATTCTTATTCTCCTAAGCATTAGGTAGCTAGCCACGACTCTTTCTGAGTCATCCCGATCTAAATTTCTGTCTCGAAGAAGGAGCAATGATAGGAAAAACCTGAAGAAGGAAAAAGAAGCCATTCCTAGTCCTTTTTTGAAATTAAGAAAATTGTTTCACGAATTCATAGTATATTGCCTAAGAACTATATTTCTTTTTCGAGTTAATAAAATGAGGCGACTAAATATAAGTGATTGCCATCTCCAGGCAAATCTCGAGAAAAGGAGACAAATGGAGGACATTAAGCTCAAGCATCTGGATGAACAAATTGCAAATAAAGTAGCGGGGGCAGAGACATTGAAGATAAAAATGGAAATGGCAAAGAAAGAATGGGAAATGTCAAAGGAAAAATGGGAAACAGCAATGAAAGATCTGGAGGAGCTCAAGGAAAAGAGACGAGAGACATTGAGCTCTTGAGCGCAGCAGGAAGAAGAGTTGAATAGGCCATGACCTTGGGAGTTTCGAAATGCTTTCTCTTGGCACATCGTTCATAATAATAGGGATCTCATGCATCCAATTGGTCCAAATAGATTTTATTCATTATGTGCATCAGTGAGCAGAGATCTTATTCTGCGCTTGTCATTCTTATTATGATCTAAAATTACTTCTTAAGGACCAGATTACTGATTATTGAAGTGTTCAAGTACTTCTAAAAAGCCAAATTGTGTGATCTGCACTCTCACGAGTTCCTAACTTCCTATACACTTTCTTTACCTGTTCACTTATTCATTAGCCAGTGCAGATTGTCTGCCATATGAGCTTGGATAATAAGGAAGGAACCTTACTTACATCCAAAGGGAAAAAAACAAAAAAACAAAAAAAAAACAGAAAGAAGGTGGGCTTTGTATGAGCTTTCGGGCATGGCCTGATTCCCCCTCAATAAGCAAAGGCACACACAATGGTTATTGGCTCATCCAAGTTCAGTGGGGACGCAATCCTCGGTCGAAAGCATAAACGAATATAAGAAAGAAAGTGATAAAGGGAAAAAGGGGTGCACATATCAACAGCATTAGTAAATCCTGGAATCATTGCGCAGAGTTAGAACATGATTAGAGCTGTTGGCCTAGTGGCTTGTGCTACCCATGACTTAAAATATATTTGTAAAAAGTAGTCTTATCAAAAGGAAAATTATCTTAATTATTAGTAGAAGTAACAAAATCTAGTTATGGATCATGGGTAGTTATATATGTTAAAAGGGTGATACTACCACGGTTGGTAGTAAAAACAATCGGTTATTTTATTCATAACCATTAGATTCCCTTACTTAAAATATTGGTCATACACTTATCATAGATTCTTTTATTTTAAGATTCACTCCTCACAGTTTGACTATCAATATTTTCGACCACGCATCTTCTCATCGCCGCTCGGTCTCGTCAGTGATTGAGCCGGATCCGCTTCAATATTAATTCAAACTGAATTGCACCGGTAAATTATGTAATCACCTTATGTTGGGAGCTCCTTTTATGTCGTCCACTTATTTACATGTGGGCTTCGTCTTCTTCCCCTTAGTTTCTCCTTATAGGCGGGAATGTGGGAACAAATTGAGGGATTCATGCCTCCCATCCGTCCCATTTATCTCTGTGTTTGTGCTAGAGAGAAGCTGGGCAGAATTGATCAAATTAGGGTACATATTGGATGAATTTGGGTTCATATTTATTTAAGAAATTTTGTGAGTAAAAACATGCAATTGTTGTGAGGACCTATTTTAATTAAGCTTAGTTCCATTGCGCGTATTTGATGGGTCAAGAGTGTCAGGAAGGCATTGGGAGCAAATCTTGAACTTTTGTGGACGTTGAAAAAAATAAAAATCAATTATATATGTAGATGATCAATTCTTGAAAGAATAAATTAATTAAGTAGTTTCTGGATAGGTATGTATATGCATGGATGTCATGGGCTTGGCTCTGCTGTACATATTGTTTGATGTTACTGCTAATGAAATTACTCCATCACTCAATTAGACGGATCAGGGCGGGAGACACCTCGACTGTTCAGGAAGAAATTTACTGAACTGTGAGGCCTAGAGGGAGGGCGGAGGAAGGGGAGGAGTTCGGCTCGAGCTGGAGGCAGAGTCGAGGAGGGCGGGCGGTCTCGAGGCGGTGATGATTGTTGACGAGATTAAATTTTTCATGGGCGGTTTTAGGGATTATTCGAGATTGCTTGCTTGCTTCAATTTTTTCTTGTTCGTTTGGAGAAGAGGAACCGAAGACGATATTGTACCGTGTTTCTTTATTTTTTTTATGTAATTAATTTTTTTTTAACTGGTGCAATTTGATACACTTTAATACCGAAGAAAATCCGGCTCGTTCACGGGCAAGACCGAGCGTCAATGTGAAGATGCGTGGCCAAAATTATCGATAATCAAACTATGGGGGTGAATCTTAAATTTAAAAAATTTAAGACACGTATATGGTTAGAATTTTACATAAGAGGATCTAACAATTAACAATAAAACAACTATAGTGGTTGTTATTGTTTGCCAACACCTGTAAAATCTCTATTATCTTAAAAGTCGGTTTTTTTACTTAGATAAGTAGATAGTGGCAAAAAAAAACCTTAGATAAGTAGATAACATATCGATGATTTTTCACAAATTCCATAATAATTAAGGAAAAAAAGAGTAACTCGTCCAGAAAATAGTATAATTGTATCACAGTTTCTATAACGGAGCATAAACCTTGTAGGATTAAAGGGACATAACAAATTGATTCTCCGATTTTATAGACATTTTTTATTTATTTATAGAGAAACAGGGCTAACGCCCACGATTACATAGAGATATTATCTGTCACATAAGCTGAAAATTATTACTAAAGATAGAAATTTTGAGAAATTATAATTTGTCATCCGCGCATCAGCGGTAACACCGCATAAATATAATAATGGAAGAAAATTTTATGAAATAAGAATTCTTGAAAGGTTAAATAATAATAATAATAATAATAATTTTTATTATTATTACTTATAACAACTAAACTTAAAATTCATGAAAAATATTTGAACCAACGAAAGAGAAATATTAAGGGCAAAGAAATAAGTAAAAAGCTTTACGATCATAAAACCAAAATTGTTTTGGAACGAAACGAAAAATGATATTGTCAAAACAATTAATAGAAATGATATTAAGATTTTTATTTTCATAAGTCATGAGCCTTTTTAGTAATCGAAAAAAATAGATGTTTTGCCTGTGAAAGAGAGGGAATGATCAATAATCTCTATATTCCCTCAAACATCTCTATTCAGTGAATATAACATAGAAGTTTGATTTTTGTATCAATAATAACATAGAAGTTGATTTCTGTATCCAGCCATGGAGCGGGTTTTTTTTCCCAATTATTTTTAATTTAATTTAATAGCTAGGCGCCCTACAGAGACTTTTGTTATTTTCTTTGTCTTTTTTTCAGTCAATTAAAACTAATATATGTCACTACCGAAAAAAAAAACTAATATATGTTGTCTGCCACTATATTTATAAATTAAATTATAATAATAGTCATGATCAGTTTCACTTTCACCTGTTACCTTTAGTTCTGACTGAGGCGCTCTATCTATTTGTTGCTATTTCTTCCTCCTCTTTTTTTTTTAAATTTATTTATATCCAATTATCTTAATTTAGTTTAATAATATAGCTAGCTCCTTACGGAGACTTTGTTCTTTTCTTCTTCCTTTTTTTAGTCCACTAAATATGCTACCGGCCACTATATTGATAAGATTTTCAATTACACAATTGTAAATATTCGATTTATTATATAGAGGAAAAACAGTTTTGTCCCCTCCCCTTTGAAGGCAGGAAAGTTTTGCCCCCAGACCTTTCAAAGTTACACATTACCCCCGATCTTCAAGAAAAATAGGCGTTTGCCCTCTTGGTCAACATTCCGGCAAAACCATTTAATAGTAATAATAATAATAATAATAATAATAATAAATTCAAAAAAAAGAAGAAGAAGAAATCGGGAGTGGGAGTGGAGGAGGCCCTGCGTGCCACGCCACCTCACAATGGATGTCGACGGCGGGCACAAGAGATTGTGCACCCTCTTCATCCGGACCACCCTCTCATTTACCATGAAGATTTATATATCGATTGCCCTCTCTGCTACAAAATGCGTGGCTTCGGATTCAAGTGTGAAGAGTGTCGCTTTGACCTTCATGTGGGATGTGCTCTCCGATCTCTCTCTGATACGAAAGAGGAATTAACTCTTAACGGTGGGCTTTTCCATGAACACCCGATGAGGCTTCGGTGTCTAGCTGAGAGAAATATATCAGAGTGTACAGTCTATGAGTTGCCTGTTGAAGGTCTAGGTTATGTCTGTCCACTAACTTATTGCCGCTTCGAGATCCATAGAACCTGTGCTGAACTACCTCGTGAATCATAAATCCCTATTCACCCAAAACATCCGCTCGTTCTTCGTTCTCAGCCGTTTGATACATCCCTTCCTTGCTCCGCATTTCTTGACCATAGAGGTAATGGACTCACCTTTTACCGTGATTATTGTAAGATCCATTTCCATGCACATTGTGTTATGAGGAGGTCCACTCTGAAACATCAGCGTCACGAGCACAGCCTATCCTCTTTCGAAAAGATAGGCCATACAGCATGCAATGCAATGTGTGTTACGATGATTGCAGGATTGACTTCTACCGCTGTGTTCCGTGTAACTATAATCTTCACATCACTTGCTTGCCTCTGCCCCCTTCTGCTAAACACGAACTTCATTACCATCAGCTGGTGCTCCATCATAGAGTTGTTGATTATGAGGAGTAAAACTGCGACGTGTGTGAGATACTCAGGCACCCAAAACATGGTGTTTATTATTGCGAGGAGTGTAATTATGCTGCTCATATCGACTGCGTCATCCCCAAGGTAAGCCCCAGATCCCAAAACTCCGCCACATTTTCCAAAGCATTTTGTATCCATCACTCTTTCTGAGTCAATCCAATCTTAATTTTTGTACCGGGAAAGGAACAATGATTGGAACAACCTGAAGAAGGAAAAAGAAGCCACTCCTAGCCCTAAACCATGCTTGGAATTTAAGAAAATTGTTGCACAATTCGCAGTATATTGCCGAAGAAGTATATTTCTTTTTCGACTTAATAATATGAGACGGCTAAAATAAAAATGATTGCCAGCTCTAGGTAGATCTCGAGAAAAAAAAGACAAGTGGAGGACCTTATGCTCGAGCAATGAAAAATGTGGAGGAACTTAAGAAAAAGAAGCAAGAGTCTCCAGCACAACTGGAAGCAGAGTCGGATAGGCCATGAACATGGAGTCCCGTAATGTTTTCTCTTGGCATGTTTTTCATACTAATAGAGATCTCACGCATCCATTGGTCAAAATAGATTTTATTCATTATGTGAGTCCGTTAGCAGATGTTATTTTGCTCTTGTCATCCGGATTATGGCCTGAAATTACTTCTTAAGGACTAGATCATTGAAAATAAAATGTTCAAGTACACTTCTGAAAAGTCAATAGGTTGATATGCACTCTCATGAATTCGTATAAACTTTCCTTGCTTACTATTACAGGATCTATTTGTATTACCAAGATTAGCGGAGATATTGTATCATATATTTATAGCTAGTCTTATTAGTTACTCATATATTAGGCAATTTTACACTTACCTTTTATTCATTACCCAATGCAGATTGTCTGCCATTAGCTTGGATAAATAAGGAAGGAACCCAGGATGAGGAATTGAAATCGGAGTCCTGCATGTCTTGGTATCTTTCATTGGTAACAAGTATCTGATTATACATGTATTTGTCAAATAGTTTTTATTCTCGATAGGTTGGGTTCACAGTCGATTTGATGCGATCCCTTTTCTTGGCAATTGCTACGATAGTAGAACGTCCATTTACATGCGAACCTTATGTTTGCTCTCCAGCTTTATCGTGACTACTATTTCCAACATGACAAATTCTAGTGTGCGCTTTCCAAAATTCACACCATGTCAAAGATCAGATCCCACGAGTTTAAATATGCTAACATGAACAGTAACCTGAGCATCTCAGCTGGGAATTTCGACAAAAAATCTGTTCAAATTTTCAATAAACCATTTCATTTCCATCAAATAGAAATTCGTGATTCGGCAAGAATGCAGCAAAGCTAAATCAACTAACAAGCACAGACAGCTCAAATTATATACCTACAAAGTCGATGATGTGCCACCTGTCTCAAGGCCCGAAGCTTTACCGAAGAAATGCCCCATAATTATAATGCAGTTTCTATAAGGAGCATAAAATTTGTAGGATTAAAGGGACATAAAATATTGATTATCCGATTACATAGAGATATTACCATTGAGAAAGGCTGAAAATTATTACTAAAGATCGATTTGAATTCAAGATAAGTTAAAGAAGTTTTGAGAAATTTCTAATTAGCCATCCGTGCATCCGGTAACACCACATAAATAAATATAATAATGAAAGAAAAGTTTATGAAATAAGAATTCTTGAACTGTGAAATAAGAGTGGCCAAAAAAAAACTGTAAAATAAGAATGAGTTTTTTTTCTCATTGTTATTACTTATTACAACTCAACTTAAAGTCCATGAAGAATATTGGAACCAACGAAAGAGAAATATTAAGGGCAAAGAAATAAATAAAAAGCCTTACAATTATATAACCGAAAGTGTTTTCAAAACAATTAATATTAAAGTTAAACACTTAGCTTTAATTTAAAAAAAAAAAGATTCAACGCATCAATCTTCAATAAAGGAAAAAATAAATAAATTTGGACAGGACTTCACCATTTTCTTCTGCGCTGCCATTTTCTCAGCTCTTCTTGCTCTGTTCTCCCTTGGTCTTCTTGCTCAGGGATCTCACAACTGTCTGCTTAGCCTTACACTAACCGAACACTCACTCAAGACAAGAACTTGTCTGCTTATATACAAATGGAAAATGAACTGTCAAAACCAAAATTGTTTTGGAACGGAACGAAAAATGGTATTGTCAAAACAATTAATAGCAATGTTATTAAGATTTTTATTTTCATAAGTCATGAATCTTTTTAGTAATCGAAAAAAATAGATGTTTTGCCTGTGAAAGAGAGGGAATGATCAATAATCTCTATATTCCCTCAAACATCTCTATTCAGTGAATATAACATAGAAGTTTGATTTTTGTATCAATAATAACATAGAAGTTGATTTTTGTTTCCAGCCATGGAGCGGGGTTTTTTTCCCAGTTATTTTTAATTTAATTTAATAGCTAGGCGCCCTACAGAGACTTTTGTTATTTTCTTTGTCTTTTTTCAGTCAATTAAAACTAATATATGTCACTACCGAAAGAAAAAACTAATATATGTTGTCTGCCACTATATTTATAAATTAAATTATAATAATAGTCATGATCAGTTTCACTTTCACCTGTTCCCTTTAGTTCTGACTGAGGCGCTCTATCTATTTGTTGCTATTTCTTCCTCCTCTTTTTTTTTTAATTTATTTATATCCAATTATCTTAATTTAGTTTAATAATATAGCTAGCTCCTTACGGAGACTTTGTTCTTTTCTTCTTCCTTTTTTAGTCCACTAAATATGCTACCGGCCACTATATTGATAAGATTTTCAATTACACAATTGTAAATATTCGATTTATTATATAGAGGAAAAACAGTTTTGTCCCCTCCCCTTTGAAGGCAGGAAAGTTTTGCCCGCAGACCTTTCAAGAAAAATAGGCGTTTGCCCTCTCGGTCAACATTCCAGCCAAAATTCCGGCAAAACCATTTAATAGTAATAATAATAATAATAATAATAATAAATTCAAAAAAAGAAGAAGAAGAAATCGGGAGTGGGAGTGGAGGAGGCCCTGCGTGCCACGCCACCTCACAATGGATGTCGACGGCGGGCACAAGAGATTGTGCACCCTCTTCATCCGGACCACCCTCTCATTTACCATGAAGATTTATATATCGATTGCCCTCTCTGCTACAACGTACAATGCAATGTGTGTTATGATGATTGCAGGATTGACTTCTACCGCTGTGTTCGGTGCAACTATAATCTTCACTTCAGTTGCATGCCACTACCCCCTTCTGTCAAACACACATTCCACCACAACTACCATCCGCTGGTGCTCCGTGATAGATTTGTTGATGACAAACTTGATAATGAGGAGCAGTACTGCGATGCGTGTGAGACACTCAGGCACCCAGAGCATGGTGTTTATTATTGCGAGGAGTGTAATTGTGCTGCTGATATCGACTGCGTCATCCCCAAGGTAAGCCCCACATCCCAAAATTCCACCACATTTTCCAAAGCATTAAGTAGCCGCCATGACTCTTCCTAAGTCATCCCGATCTTAATTTCTATCCCTGCCGGGAAAGGAACAGTGATTGGAAAAACCTGAAGAAGGAAAAAGAAGCCACTCCTAGACCTTTGCTTGGAAAGAAAACTGTTGGACAATTCATCGTCTATTGCCTAGAACATTTCTTTTTCAAGTTAATAATATGAGACTAAATATAAAATGATTGCCATCTTCAGAGAGACCTTAAGAAGGGTAGACAAATGAAAGACCTTATGCTCAAGCGACTGGATAAAGATATTTCAATTGCAGAAGCAAAGACGGAGGAACTGAAGAAAAAATGGGAAATGTCAATGAAAGAGCTGGAAGAACTCAAGAAAAAGAGACAAGAGCTCTCAGACTCGATGGAAGCAGAGTTGGACAGGGCATGGATTGAACATGGAGACTCATAATGTTCTCTCTTGGCATATCGTTCATACTAACAGGGATCTCATGCATCCATTTGTCAAAATAGATTTTCTTCACCATGTGCGTCTGTTAACCATCGATCTTATTCTGCGCTAGTCATTTTGATTGTGGCCTGAAGTTACTTCTAAGGACCAGATTCATGAGGCAATGCAGATTGTCCCCATGAGTTCCTGTAAATTTCCTTTACTCGTCCATTTATTCACTAGGCAATGCAGATTGTCTCCCATGAGCTCGGATAGATAAGGAAGGAGCCCAGGATGGGGAATGAAATCGGAGTCCTGTATCGCTCTTTCTTGCTATTCTTCATTATTAACAAGAGTGAGACCCGGCATTTAAACATGCATTAAAAAACACACACACACACACACAAACTTGCATATGTTTAATATATCTATAAATGTATAAATATATGCATTTGTACATGTATGTTTTATACTTTAATGTTGTCTGGCGCATTTAAAAAAATAATTTATATATATATATATATATAAAAAGAATGAATTAATTGGGGCTGATCATGATAGGCTTCGATACTATAATTGGGCCCATAAGGCCTCACTAAATTTCCCGGAGCCCATAATTATTTCAACCCCCTTTCTTAATAATATACATTCTATTTTTGGTTTATTTTAGAGGGTGGGGCTTTGGAGACTGATCGGCTCGATGAAGAAACATGGTGGGAGAGAGAGAGAGAGAGAGAGAGCACGAAGGAGAGCAAGCGAGAGGTAGAGGGAACTCGAGAGTCATGCAACTCGCGAAAGAAGGAAAGGAGAAGCAGAGAAGAGGAGGTGAGAGTGGCAGGAGGTTAGTGACCGAAGAACCGAGCAAGGAGGGGATCGGGTTTTAGCGGATTGAGAGTAGATTGAGGAGGGGCAATGGGGAGCACCCGAGAGAGGGAAATTGAGCTTATAATCAGTTAAGATTAACTGATGTACTTAGGTATGTGTGGTTAGATTTGAATTTGGTGAAAATTCTTTTGACTTAGCTGAATTGTTCTTGAATAATTAGAAATAGGACGACATTAGAAAGATGGGAGAAACATCAAGGAGAAGTTAGTGTACTCAATTGGGCTAGTGCGTGTTAAGTATGTGAGATTGATCTTACTTAATTTTGTACTATTTAATTTAGCTTTGCTTTTATATATATGATATATGTATTTCTTGCTATAACTTGGGGTCATGATTGGGTAAAATACTAACGAAATTCGAGGCTATAGTTAGTTATGGTTCCTGAATCGTAGCCTAATGAACTTTGTTCTTTTACTAACTGAATTATTTTGTTAATAATTGATTTTACAAACTTTTCCCCTATCATGTGCTTTAAAAGGTGTTGATATGGAACTATCTCGTCTCTACAGAGATAAATTAGGTATAGTAAGGCACGTTTGGTGCTGATCAATTATAAACTACGAATTTCTTACTTCGGTGTAGATATAAGTTAAGGATGATATAAGAACTCCGTGGGCTCTGATTCTTGATATAACGAGATACGTAGGGACTCCATGCTCGTGGAGTTCGAGTCCATCATTCTATCAATTTCATTGTGTATGTAAGATAACTGTATAGGAGATAAGGTAAGTCATACCCATATTCGTGTCATACCCATATCAGTTTCTTAATTCTGTGGTTATAACGGATGTGGGTCGTGGGGATTGCACCCTGAAGGTTTGACTCGGTGAAGTATTTTTAGTAGTCTTGTGAGTACTTCATATATATATATATATATATATATATATATATTTACTTATTTATTTATTTGGGAAGAATGTCATGGTTGATTGCAATTGAGAATTTGTTTATTGATATGTTGAGAGTGATGATGTGGTGATTGCGATTGTGTATGCTGGTGGTTGCTTGGTTGTGTTAGCCATGGGACCCCTGGACCCGGGAGAATATAAAAACGGGGCCTGATCGGCCGCTGGACCCGGTGGAATATAAAAAAACGAGGCATGATTGGCCGCTGGATTCGGCGGAATAGAAATAAGGGTCTGATCGGCCGCTAGACGGTAGATCTGGCGGAATATAAAAACGGGGCCTGATTAAAATTGAGATTGAGATTCATATTGAGTATTCAGATATGTTATGGGAGTTGTGGAGGTTTAGGGGGAGATGTATGGAGATAGGATATAGTGTTATGTCAAGTCACGGTACCATTATGAATGAATTTGATAATTATTCTTAGAGTTTACTGCTGTTGAGGTGAACGATGGATTTGGGTGTGATTGCATTATTTATAGGAATAATAGTTGTTTTAGAAGTATAAAATATATGTATGAAATTATACTGATATTGGAAGGTTTGCGTTTGGTGGCTCGAGCTTAAGACTGGTGATTGTCCGTAAATATTGTGTAAGTGTTCGCACTAGAATTATTCTGGTTGACATGACCGTAATTGTGCTATTGAAAAGTGTGTATTGCGATAAGAACTCGAATTTGGATCTCATTCTTATAGCTATATGTCGACTGATGTAGTGATGAGTGACTTTGATGTAGTTTATGATATACATATATATATATATATATAGGTATTGGGTGATTGTTTCATAACAATTATTAATTTAATAGTAGTTTCATTTTACCTTAGAATCTTATACGCACTGAGATGCAGCTCAAACCCTGTATATTTTTTGTTTTTTTTTTCAAATGAGCTAGAGAATAGCTCGGCTGCGCAGGAGAATCATTTTTGGTATTTGGGGATTAACTTCGAGGACTCATAGCTAGTCAAATTATTTTGCCACGTAATTAAGTTGTGTATGTCAGAAATTCTAAGTAAGTTGCGACCCAGATTTTTGGAATAGCTCTTCCTGATTAGTGTGGAAAATAAACTCATGACTGTACATTTTTTTAGATTAGATGTTATTCTTATGTTGTTTTAAATGAATCACTGATTAAGAGAATTCATTGAGTTGGTTGAAAGAAATGCTGCCCTTGGAAATCTGTTTTAATGTTATTGTTTCGAATTAGCAGCTTGGAAATATTGAGAATATAGGGGTAATGCTGCTAAAGTTTTCGGGTCGTGACAACAAGTATATTGTACTTGACAAATACATAAGTACAAATATTAATTTGGTTTTCAAAATATTAATTTGCCATCAATCAGTTCTCCAAAGATGATTTCAATAAATGGTATGCTTCTTGTTCATGGATACATTCCTGGATGCGTGGGGAAGCATAATCAGACACATCATGAACATGGAGTCACGTTATGCTTTCTCTTGGCATATTGTTCACACTAAAAGGGATCTCATGCATCCATTGGTAAAAGTAGATTTTATTTCACTATGTGCGTCTGTCAACAGTCGATCGCATTCTGCACTTGTGGTTCTGGTTATGGCCTGAAGTTAATTACTCCTTAGGGCCAGAATTGTTTTTCTTTTTTGGTGAATCTCCTAAGGACCAAGATTATTGAAAATGAAGTGTTCTATTAGTTTTTAAAAATATCACAAAAATAGAAATTTTCAAGTGTTTGTAATTTTACCACATGGGTTATGTTACATATAACCGTTACACACAAGACTTGCTCGAGTCTCACATCTTGTTATCATTCATTGTTAACAAGTATCTAATCATATACATGTATTTGTCAAAATAGTTTTTATTTTTCTGTAGGAAATAAGCAATCTTGAATTGTAAAATAAGAATGACTTATTATTATTATTAGTACTACTACTTATAACAATTCAACATAAAGTTCATGAAGAATATTGGATCGAATGAAAGAGAAATACTAAGGGCAAAGAAATGAATAAAAAGCCTTACAATTATAAAATCGAAACTGTTTTGGAACTGAAAGAAAAGTGATATTGTCAAAACAATTAATATTAACGCTATATAATTAGCTTCAATTTAAAAAAAATCAACAAATCAAATCTCTTAATAAAGAAAAAGACAATTTTGACGGGGCTTCACCATTTTCTCAGCTCCCGCTTGCTCTGTCCTCCCTTGGTCTTCTTGCTCTGCCATTCCCTCACAAGTATCTGCTTACAGCCTTACACTAACCGAACAGCCACTTAAGACAAGAACTTGTCTGCATATATATGTCACGATGCGAAAATCTAGCAGTATTTTCCCTCAATTTTCATTTTTTTTCCAAACAAATAATAAACTATAACCTACTAATATATTCATATGCTCTGAACTCAAGAAAATGCCAATCCTTCAACATAAACATATATATATATATATATATATATATATATATTCAAACAATTCATCAACTAATCAAGCCAACCTACTCTAAAATACATTAAGAAATTAATACCTTCCCAAAAGAATTTCTAATATATTCCTCGACAATTTACCAATAGCTCGAATTATTCCAGGCCGTAACCCATTCGGACACATTTTATACAAAAAGAACACCTATAAGATAACCAAGGCTCCCTATATAGTCCTCCGAGCTTATCCCCGATATCACAAGTGATTTTCTTGCTCAGCTAATAGCTTATCTAGAAAATATATGCAGAGTGTGAGTTGTATCCTAGTGAGCATAAGATTCCACAGTAAAATGAACAAATAGTGCAGTTCACACAAAATCCTATAGTAAAATGAACTAATATTAAACAAATAAAGATAGTTTTAAACAGCCAAGTAATTCATATAGATAATATAAGCGTACCTAAATTCATTATTTAATTCACCGATACAAAACATTATACAATATATCTAAATATCTAAATTCATTCTCAAATAATCAATTATCTTTATAAACACGCAACAATATTAGAACTAATCCTTAACTCAGCACCGCATAACAACTTCATACAAACACTTACCACACTAATTTCTAGCAAACAACACGGCTTTTACATAATAACTTCAGGCAGCCTCAACAATCATCACATCTATTGCAACAATCAGACCAGACAAACAATATATAGTACAATCAAACAACATAGCCACAAGGGTCGCATTCGCTCGCGACAAAGTTAAGACGGTCGCATGAGTCAGCGCATCTCATCAACCTCAACTCCTCATATCAATTCCTATAAAGGGGGAAGAGAAAGAGGGAGGGGGTGGGCGCTACCTATTATCCTTCGGTGATAGGAGTCTCGACGTTATTTTATATCCCGCTGGATCAACGATATAAGCGTCCCTTTTTATATCCTGCCAAATCAGCGGTAGAGGCGTCCCTTTTGTATCTCGTCGGATTAGTGGTTTAGGTGTCCTTTTTTTTTATCTCGTCGGATCAGCGGTCTAAACGTTCATTTTATATTCCACCGAATCAACAATCGATCATACCCCTATTTCTATTCTGCCGGATCCAGTGGTCTCATAGCTATAAACAAACAAGCTACATCAGCAATATATCAATCTTATTACAACCATACACGCCTTTTAATATTACAGTAACTCCAAACAGATTATATCAACCATTATATGCTTATACCGCAACATCAAAGTCCACCACTTACATTATCTGCATATAACTAATTCATACACTCCATACACTTATTTACCATATAAAGCTCTTAAATTCATCACATGCCTCTTGAAGAAAAAATCACATACCGTTGAGCAGACAAATTATAACACAACAAGTAATATCTCTCCAAATCTTGTTAGTCTTCCAATTCTGATTAATTAAATCATTTGTGCAACTCTTTTAATAAATTTATATATACGTCATTCCACAATGGAATGGAGTACTCATAAATCACCCAACATATGGTCCATTGAATCAAGCCTTCAAATGCAAGGATTTGGTCTCCTCAGTCCTACCAAATGCAAGCATAATAAGAAAACAAATCATATATCATATCAATTCCATCCATATATATATCTCATGCCTAACCATTTGCAATTCTCAAGAGAAGAGAAAGATCCAAACCCATTTGCTCTTAAATTCTAGGCACTCATGTAGCTATAATGGTCGATCAAATAATCAATAAAAAGGTCAATCAATCAAAAGGTATATTAAGGTGGCGAGTTCTTCTTAATAAACTTAACAACCCAATCCTTATAAGTCAACATACTGAAATCCTATAAACTCACACAAGGTAGAGATAAGTCATGAACTTAGGAACTTAATACAATCAGTTTCTTCTAGTCGTTCTACCCCCATTCCATACTCTTTACTTCCCATCAGTATTCTCTCTGCAATAATAAGAACCAATCAATAATTGATTTATCTTATTCCTCAAATCATCATTTTAACTTCACAATTTCAAACAAGTAGTTACATAGATTAAACTTCTATGGTAGCTAGGTTAGTAAAAAAATTATATCCATCACCAAGCCCAATAAATCATTTCCACGCTGTTACACCGCCGATCAACAGCCTCCAACTTAATAACATAACTAACATTACCCAATTCTATAGCAGCAAAGGAAAGCTAAATAACTTGACAAAGCTCGGCTTATATTAGTCATTTAACCACCGTTAGAAATCCTGAAATTAACTATTAAACCAACTTATTCAACTCGGCACCCAAACGTACTACTACTTTCTAATTGGCTAAAATACAATAGGACTAAATAATTAAAAGAGAAACCTAATCAGCAATACATACCCAAAATCCATCAATAGCAGGTCACCATGTCAAGGTCTTCCTCGCGGTGCTCTCCAATTTCCCAAAATGCAGACATGAAGATGGCGGGCAAAATTATGGGCTCAACGGAAGTTACTTGGGCCACGGGGGCTCTAAATGTTTCTCAAGCCCATACTTAACAATCTGCACTATAATTATATATATATATATATATATATATATATGTATATAGTATATACATTGCCGTGTGTGTTATAATGCCATCAAAATAGACACACTATATATATGCATACTATATGCATGAGTGTGTAAAAATACCGGGTCTCACAATATACAAATGGAGAATAAAGAAAAGAAAGAAAAAAAATGGGGTTCTTTTTTTCCAATTCCTTTTGAAACAGTCGGTCAAGAAAAGACATAATCTGGTTCAGCGCCTGCACCATCTAGGATTCATCCGAGCTGTTAGATAGATCAGTAACCGGCGGCAAGAAACTGCAATCAAAATCCAGTATTTCTTCGTTCTCTTCATTGGGAAATCATCACGTTTTCTAAGGAACCGTTGTTTGTGCTCGTATACCATAAAAATCGTGATCTGGATGAACTTCTTTGAATGGTACATGAAATTCTCCTTGATCGTTTCTAAGTTTCTGAGATGACCAAATTCTATGGGACTTGAAGATCACTGGAGAACTTTCTATCACAACGGACTATAAAGAAATTGAAGTTTGCCTTCATTTAGAGACGAGAAAGCAAAATGAATACAGCAAATTAATATGTTGTATATGCACTGCACATAAGATATATGGATACAGTCTGAGCAGAATGCTACATTCTGGAATAAGCTCCGAGCCATATAGTGCGGGAGTCCACGTGAAAAAGATCCTTTGAATCGGCAGAATATCGAAACTATGATCTTTAATCTCCTATTGATTCTTCGAATACCTAGGAAATCAGCATCCAACTCGAATCGAATCTGAAAATGGTCGAAAGAGCATGATAGCTCTAAAATTAATTTAAAAAAAACAACAGTTTAACCCTAGAGTTTACATTGCTTAAATAGGAATTAAAACGCTTAATTTACACGAAAGACATAAAATTTTTCTAAAATTACAAAAACGCTCAAATAACATGAAAATGCCCATTTAAAGCTCTAAATGATGAAATTCGGTCTAAATCTCGTCTTTTCATGGCCGAAGGCGTAAGTTGTGCTCTGGAGGCCGTTTCCCTCGAGACAGGGTCGTCAGAACTTATTTTTCTCGAGATACCGATTTGTCACGTCTTATGCCGCATCAATAGGGAAGCATACACCGATAGAGATAACAAGGGGACTACGTCAAGGACCACATGATCATGCATGGAACTGAATCCAAATAATATACTTTTACCTGAGAAAGTAAAAGTAACAATTAAGAGCAAATCCGTAATCATTGCAGTTCAGCATACAATAAATGAAAAGAGGAATCGTATCGCTTATTCCATGACTCAATCTTTCTCGCCTCGAAAAGTTGGGATGGTTTTAGACATAAGCTTTTGTGGGAGTGGTAGCATATTTCCATGTAACATGAGCCGCAAAAATCGTAGGATGTATCACCAGCTAGCCCCCTCAGTGTGTGGCACAGCATCAAAAATCTCTTTCATGGTGTTCTTCCATCCATTTCAATCTAATGGAACGGATAATTATTATCAGGTTGTTTGTCTCGGTTGTTCCTGCAAATTATCGAGACATAACTACAAGTAAATACTCTGAAAATTCAGATCCGGGGTACAGCTGATATCGGTTCTCATGCATAGATGCATCACATTGATAATGAAATAACACTGCCGCCTACTCCTCGTAAAGGAAATGGTCATTGGGTGATTATATACCGGGAATTGGCGCAACATAATTTCCTTGTTCAAGAACCCAAGCGGGTGCCAGTTGTGCAGGAGAGGAGTACGCTCATTCTTTTTTGCAAAGTTCTCCATCCGAAGATAGATCTGTAAGAATATATATTATGTATTTACATAATTAAGGAGATAATATCTCAATTAGGTGGCCCTCATGTCACACAATATATTCAGTTATTTGAGTGAAATATTCCATATCTTGTGAATTACAGTTAATATCCTTTTAATGGGAGGATATATAAGGAAATAATATTTTGAGGGGTCTCTAACTCCGCCTAATTAAAAGGGTCTGTGTCTCCATCTACACGTCCCATACGGAAAGGTTAGGAGTTAGAAGACACTCTCAGTTTTATTTGCAGGTCTATCGTGTGACGAGTGAAAAAACATCGACGTCATCAAACCAATGGCTAGAGGTCAGTTTATTCCGCTGCGTAATTTATTGTTATTAGATTAATAATTAATCTTACAGTTGGTATCAGAGCCAACTTTCATGCCATGCTTGGTGCTATAGTCGTGCTTATTTTATCATGCAATTAGGGTTTATGATTTTCCTGCCGATTAAGGTTGATTAAATTTGATTCATGCAATTAGGGTTTCAATTATTGCAATTGTTGCTTGTATTCTGTGAATGATGTGAATTTAGCCTTAATCGGGCCAGATTAGGGTTAATTAAAGTTAATTCGGTCGATTAGGGTTTCAATGGGCATCTGTGGTCGCGGTCAGCCCTTGGGCGACCGAAGGAGGCGGCCGCAGAACACTTCAGCCTCACCCTGTGGCAGAGAGGGTCGCTCTGGTGGGACGACGAACGCTGGCCTGCGGTCGCAAGCCCAATACCGGGCGCTAGCATCTCAGATCAGACCGATCGTGGGCCTGGAACCTCGATTATTTGGTCTGCCATCGAGTCCCAGCCATGGCGGCGCGATTGCGGACAGCCGAGGGTCGTGGGGTTGTATAAGCGGTCATGGGTGGTCGAATTCGTGGCCTTTGGCTTTCGGTTCCAGTCCGTCCGAGTCGGGATCACGATTCTGGGATACGGCTTCCCCAGTTCGTGGTCGCCATTCTCGACTCCAGCTTGATCCCGAGCCATCCCGTTCATCTTCCCAGATTTCTGCTCCGTCCAAGTCGAACCCAAGCCTCGTCGATCACGGAAGCGTGGTAGGGCAGTCGCCACCGCCGCGGATGGGACGCCATGATCGATGGCAGTTTGCAGGGACTGGGGTTCCATTGAAGGGGATGGGCGGCGCTTAGGGTTCCGCAGGTTTCGGGAGGAGTCGGGTGAAGAAGATAAGACCCGACCCGACCTTCTGCCTACCCGATTCGGCTAGACCTGAAGTTGCCCTGACCCGGATCGTTTTGGTTTCCCGATCCAGTGAGGCCCGATCCTCTTAGGCAAAACTGGGCCGAACTGGGCCTAAAGCCCATTAAGGCTAACCCAGCCCAATTTACTCTTTTGACCGGTTCAGTTGACTTCGTTTGACTGGTTCAATGGTCTGTTGACTGGTTTGATCCTAGTTTGATCGGTTCGGGTAACTCTGACCGGTTCTGACCGGTTTAGCTATTTTCTGGTCCGGTTCTGATGCTATGTAGTGTGGTTTTAAGGATATAGGAGTAGCCAAAGCACCCTATAAACTACAATATAGTTATTAGCATCAAATTGTAATCGAGTCGTGAGATTAATCACTTTGCCCCAAAGGGTAGTTATTAGTCTTAGGACTTAGATTAGTCTGAGAAGGTAAATTTTGGTATTATGGTGCGATTGTTCTATGCCCAAAGGATTAAGGAATAGTTTCATCGTAATTATCAAATTCGCTTGTCTCACTAGTAAATTCATGCATTTTTGCGGCCTATATCAAAGGGAGGAGGAATTTACTATATATGATTATTTCTTATTTTGCATATCACTTAATTGATGTCCTTGATTTTTGCAGCACTTCCTCAATCTGTTCTTGAAAATATCGCTTATGTTCCTATACTTTATGGACAAAATTTTTCTGACTGGGAGGAGTAGGTTCTTTTCACTCTGGGGTACATGGACCTGGACTATGCGCTCCGTGAGGAGGAGCCACTTGCTCCCACGGATACAGATGCGCCTGAGGTCAAGGAGAAGTATGAGTGGTGGGAGAAATCCAGCCGCTTAAGCCTCATACTCATGAAGTCTCGTGTGAGTAAAAGCATACGGAGAGCTGTTGGTGAGGTGACCAAGGCTAAGGATTTTCTGAAGGCAATTAAGGAACAATTTGCCAAATCAGATAAGGCCTTGGCAAATACCCTGATGAAGAGACTGACTAGCAAGACTTTCGACGGTTCAAAGAGTGTGCGTGCACACATTACGGAAATGAGAGACTTGGCAGCTCAACTCAAGACACTGAAAATTGATATCTCTAAGCCATTCTTGGTTCACTTCTTGCCAGCTGAGTATGGACCTTTCAAGATCTCCTACAACACACATAAAGAGGAGTGGTCCATTACAGAACTCTTGACCATGTGTGTTCAAGAGGAGGAGAGGATGAAGTATGACAAGCCTGAAGTTGCCCATCTTGCTACCCGTCTAAAGGGTAAGGGCAAGAAAGATCATGGGAAGAGGCAGTATAAGGTGCCGCCTAAGACGGATGGCAGTAAGGTGAAGTGCTTCTTCTGCAAGAAGGATGGCATGTAAAGAAAGATTGCCCCAAATATAAGAAGTGGCTTGAAAAGAGAGGTATCTCAATTTCTTTAGTATATCATGAATCATTTTTCGTTGAACCTCCTAAGAATACATGGTGGATTGACTCCGGTTCTTCAATCCATATTGTGAATACCATGCAGGGCTTTCTCAACCTAAGGAATCCGATGGAAAGTGAGAGATTCGTCTACTCAGAGAATAAGAGACGCTCTCAAGTCGTTGGAGTTGAGACATTTAGGATAATTTTGTCTTCGGGATATGTTTTAGATTTAAATAATGTCTTTTATATTCGAGACTTTTCTAGAAGCTTGATTTCTATTTCCAGACTGGTTGTATTTGACTACAAATTTTTATTTGAGAATAAATTGATAATTTTTAGAAATAATTCTGAAATTGGTAGTGGTACCATGATTGATAATCTTTTTAAAATTGATTTACATCCCGACTTTGAGCAGAATTATTTATGTTTGCATGCAACTGTTGGTATTAAGAGAAATCATGTGGATGAAAATTCCTCTCTACTTTGGCATAAGAGGTTGGGACATATCTCTTTAGAGAGAATTAAAAGATTAGTAAAAGAAGGAGTCCTAAAGACTCTGGATGACACCGATTTTAAGACTTGTGTGGACTGCATAAAGAGAAAGCAGATTAACAAGACATCCAAGGATTCTCGAAGGAGTTCTGAGCTTCTCGAAATCATACATACTGATATATGTGGTCCATTTCCTACTCCTTGTTTTAATGGTCAGAGATATTTTATCTCATTCATTGATGACCATTCCAGATATATGTATCTCTATCTTCTAAATGAAAAGGCGAAAGTCCTTGATGCTTTCAAATCATTTAAGGCAAAAGTAGAGAAACAGAAAGACAAGAAAATCAAGATCGTTAAATCTGATAGAGGTGGGGAGTACTACGGACGGTACACAGAGAATGAACAAATGAGTGGTCCATTTGCGAAATTCCTCGAAAATGAAGGTATAGTTTCTCAATACACAATGCCTGGCACACCACAACAAAATGGTGTTGCTAAAAGGAGGAATATAACACTTATATATATGGTAAGAAGCATGATTGCCCATTCTGAGTTGCCATTGTCATTATGGAGTGAAGCTTTTAAAGACTGCTATGTATATATTGAATAGGGTTCCTACCAAGGCAGTGCCTAAAACACCTTTTGAGATCTGGTGCGGTTGGAAACCTAGTCTGAATCATTTACATGTATGGGGTTGTCCGGCTGAAGTAAGGGTGTATAATCCTTACATAAAGAAACTGGACAAAAGGACCATTAGCGATTTTTTCATTGGCTACTCCGTAAATTCCAAGAGTTTCAGGTTCTATTGCCCTTCACACAGTCCCCGAATTATCGAATCGAATAATGCAAGGTTTCTTGAGGATGTTGAACCTAGTGGGAGTAATGGTACTCGAACTATTGAGTTTGAAGAAGCTCGATAAGGTGTTTCGATACCTACAATACCTTTGGTTGCATTAAGGCATAATTGATCGGTCGATTATAGAGAGCAACCAAATCAGGAACAAACTACTCCTGCTGAAGTTATAGTTCAACCAGAAGAGCCAACTTGAACTGTTCAGGGCACTGAACAAGTTGATTTAAGGAGATCCTCAAGAACTAGGAGACCTGCTATTTCTGATGACTATTTTGTATACCTTGTGGAGTATGACTTCGATGTTGAACCTAAGAAAGGCCCTACAATGTTTTCACAGGCCATAAGTGAGGATAACTCCTCATTTTGGTTAGATGCCATGAAGAATGAGTTAGATTCTATGGTTAAGAATTGAGTCTGGGATCTCGTCAAATTACCAGAAAGGGCAGTAGCAATTAGCTGCAAATGGGTATATAAAACCAAAAGAGATACCTCTGGTAATGTCGAACGATATAAGGCTAGACTTGTCGCCAAGGGTTTTACTCAAAAGGAAGGTATAGATTACCACGAGACCTTCTCTCCGGTTTCTAAGAAGGACTCGCTCAGGATAATTATGGCATTGGTGGCTCATATGGACTTAGAGTTACACCAAATGGATGCGAAAACGACTTTTCTTAATGGGGATCTTGATGAGGAGGTGTACATGAAGCAACCTAAAGGGTTTAATGATGATAGTCATAAAGTGTGCAGGTTAAAGAAATCTATATATGGACTAAAACAAACATCCCGCCAATGGTATCTAAAGTTTCACAAGGTCATCATTTCGTTCGGATTTTTTGATAACCTTGTTGATCAATGTATATACCTTAAGGTCAGTGGGAATAAGTTTATTTTCTTAGTCCTATATATAGATGACATACTCCTTGCAAGCAGTGACTTGGGTCTGCTAGAAGAGATTAAGCAGTTTCTCTCTGTTAATTTTGAAATGAAGGATATGGGTGAAGTCTCTTATGTCATTGGCATAGAGATTCACACAGACCCCAAATTCCCAGATTTCTTGTTCTTGTTGACATTCTCCTTCCGGAATCTAGCTAGGGTGCTTTGCCTTGCAGAAAATCGGATTCTTATTAGTAGTTAAAAGGGGGACAAAAGGGAAACATGCCAAGACGTTGTCGTGGCCTAAGAGCCCATGTCCTCTAACCATCACTAACTATCACCCCTACGACGTCGCCGGTAGATTCTAACACCACCAGTGACCTCGTCTTTGGTGGTATTGGTTGGGTTGAGCCGAGCAGGTGCAAGAGGACAAAAGTTGCTCCGTCTCATAGTTTATGGGGCAAAAAGTTGCTCAGTCTTATAGTTATGGAGCAATATGATAATTTTTCTAATTGAGCTTTTAAGTGAATTGTTAATATGGATAATACGTAAGATAATGATAAAGTGGTAGTTGCCATGTGTCAACTTGAAGCCTAGATTGGGCATATTTACTGGGGAAGATTAATTTGAGAATTATTTTCAAAATGGAAATTATTTTGGTGAAAAGCTCGCCAAGGAGCAGGGTTCTTTTATAAAAAAAACTATCGAATTGGTCTTTCAAGTTACCACAACCTCCAGATTAAGGTGGTGTTTGGTTTCATAGTAGGATTTTAGAATTGTGATTTTGATTTTGATTTTGAGTGGTATAAATGGGGCCCACCCTTTGACTTTGTAAGAGTTATGTTGTTTTGTTGTGGGAAAAAGTAATATAAATGGGACCCACTCTTTGACTTTGTATGAGTTATTTTGTTTTGTAGTGGGTAGAATTAAGTTATAATTGTGATTCTAAAATACAACTCTGAAACCAAACAGAGTCTTCCTCAGAGAAATTTTACTATCAATATAGTCTCTGACGTTTTATTTTGTCTAGCAAAACTGGCCGATGTTAAAACGACAAAACCAAAATCTGTTGTGGCATCATAAGTGACCGATGCCGTAAATTGGTCCGTTTAACTCTAAAAGCGTTATCGTCTTGTTCTTTTAGAAAATTTTAAAAAAAGTTCAAAAAAAAAAAATCAATTAAACGGAGGGGAGCCACCACAGGAGCTCCCCCCGCTGCTCACTTTTCTCTTTGGACTTTTGTGCTGGTCTTTGTCTTTTTTCCAGTCAAAGTAATATATGTTGCCGGCCACTATATTAAATTATATTAATAAAAATAATTTGTTATCCCAGCTAATTAATAATAATAATAATAATTTATATCTGACTGAGGCGCTCAATTAGTATCTATTGTTTCTTCTTCTTCTTCTTCTTCTTCTTTGTGTTTTTTTGTCTCGAGGATGAAAGCTGCTAATACCCCCAGCCTTCTTCAGCATCCCTTCCATGAACATGCCCTGATCTTTCAAGAGCTGAGCGAAAGTTTCCACTTGAAATGCAAGATCTGTGGTTTCTCCGTGAAAGGCGGTCCGGCCTACCATTGCATAGAGTACTGCGAGTTCTTCCTCCACAAGTCGTGCGCGGAGTTGCCTCCCGAGATTCAACATCCCTCTCATCCACAGCACCCGCTTGTATTCTCCTCGTGCTCAAGCCAGAGATTTCGCTGCTATGGGTGTCGTAACGCGCTACGTGGTAAACGCTATCAATGTTATGACTGTGAAATACACTTACATGCGGGATGTGCAGCTGCAACTCTCCCTCCTCCTAAAGAAGAAGAAGAGCATAAGGACGAGCAGAAGCACAAGGACAAGGACCACCACGAGGAGGACATGATTGAGCACTTTGCTCACAACCATCCTCTTGCATCCTTCCACGTGGATGCGCCAAATTATATCAGATGCTGGGCATGTGAACGGCGGATCTCCGGTCGAGTTTATGGATGTCGTGCCTGCATATTCGTGCTGCACGAATCTTGCGCTCTAGCACCCCGAGAGATAATGAACCATCCTTTCCATCCACAGCACCCGCTCACCTTGCTTGCTGATCTCAAGTGTAAGATTGAATGCGATGTATGCCAGTATAAGCCTCCGTTTGCATACAACTGTAATGAATGTGATTTCTTTCTCGATGTGAAATGTGCTGTTTCCATTGTGCATCCTCCTCCTCGAGATCATGATCAGAGTCGTAGCACAGACGATAGGCGAGATCAGATCCATCATTTTTCCCACCCCCACCAACTGACATCTTTTCATACAAAACCGGAGTTTCCTGCCCGCTGTGATGTTTGCAAGGAAGGGATATCGGGTGATTTTTACTGTTGCCCTTACTGCCTTTTCTTGCTCCACCCATCGTGTGCCGAGTTGACAGAAGAGATTGTGCACCCTCTTCATCCGGACCACCCTCTCATTTGGCAAGAAGGTCGTCTTAAGTGCTCTTTCTGCCCTGATTATGTGGATGACTTTGGATTCAAGTGTGGAGAGTGTTCCTTTTGCCTTCATTTGGAATGCGCTCTCCAAACTCTCTCTGCTACGAAAGAGGAATTAACTCTTAAAAGTGAGCTTCTCCATAAACACCCCATGAGGCTTCAGTCTCTAACTGGGAGACCTGGTTATCGATCAGTCTGTATTGTCTGCTCCGAGTTGGCTGCAGAAGGTCTATTTTACGTCTGTACAAATAATTGCGACTTGATGATCCATAAAACATGTGCTGAGCTACCACGTGAATCAGAACACCCTATTCACCCACAGCATCCTCTCCTTCTTTCTTCTGAGCCACTCGACAAATCCAATACTTGCTTTGCATGTCTGGAAAGCTGTGGGGGATTCACCTATTACTGTGATTATTGTAAGATCCAGTTCCATGCACATTGTGCTATGAGAAGGCCAACTCTAAAACATCCGCGTCACGAGCACAGCCTATCCTATTTCGATAAGATAGGCCGCGAACTCTACCGGGCACAGTGCAATGTGTGTTACGATTACTGCCGGATTGACTTCTACCGCTGTGTTCCGTGCAACTATAATCTTCACTTCAGTTGCTTGCCTCTGCCCCCTTCTGCTAAACACGAATTCCACTTCCATCAGCTGGTGCTCCGTGATAGAGTTGTTGATGAACATTATGATTATGAGGAGCAATACTGCGACGTGTGTGAGACACTCAGGAATCCAGAACTTGGTGTCTATTATGGCGAGGAGTGTAATTATGCTGCTGAGATCGACTGCGTCATCCCCAAGGTAAGCCCCACATCCCAAAATTCCACCACATTCCTCATTCTCCGAAGCATTAAGTAGCTAGCCATGACTCTCTCTGGCTCATCCCGAGCTTAATTTCTGTCCCAACCTTGAAAGGAACAATGATTGGAAAAACCTGAAGAAGGAAAAAGAAGCCACTCCTAGTCCTAGACCTTCGTTTGGAAATTAAGAAAATTGTTGCACAAATTCATGGTATATTGCCTAAGAAGTATATTTCTTTTTCGAGTTAATAATATGAGGCGACTAAATATAAATGATTGCAATCTCCAGGTAGATCCCGAGAAAAGTAGACAAACGGAAGACCTTAAGCTCAAGCAACTGGATGGACAAATTTCCCGCGAAGAAGAAGAATTAGAGGCACTGAAGAAAAAATTGGAAAGGTCAATGAAAAATCTGGAGGAATTTAAGAAAGAGAGACGAGAGATATCAAGCTCTCGGGTGCAACGGGAAGCAGAGTCAGACAGGGGATGATCATGGAGTCTCGTAATGTTTTCTCTTGGGATAATCATGCATCCATTGGTCAAAGTAGATTTTATTTTCACCGTGTACGTCTGTTTGCAAATCTTATTCTGCGCTTGTCATTCTGATTATGGCCTGAAATTACTTCTTAAGGACCATTAGATTATTGAAAATATAAAGTGTTCAAGTACTTCTGAAAAGTCAATTGCGTGATCTGCACTTTCATGAGTTCGTATACACTTTCTTTACTTGTCCATGTATTC